>NW_016808328.1:1895115-1906315 GCF_001698545.2 Rhinopithecus bieti
TTTTTTTTTAAAGACAGGGTCTCATTCTGTCACTCAGGCTGGAGTGCAGTGGCATGATTATAGCTTTCTGCAACCTCGAACTCCTGGGCTCAAGGGATCCTCCCACCTCAGCCTCCCAAATAGCTGGGACTACAGGTGTGTGTCACAGCACTTGGCTAATTTTTTTCTTTTTTAATTTTTTGTAGATGGTCGGGTGCAGTGGCTCATGCCTGTAATCGCAGCACTTTGGGAGGCCAAGGCAGGAGGATCACTTGAGGTCAGGAGTTCGAGACTAGCCTGGCCAACATGGCGAAACCCTGTCTCTACTAAAAATACAAAAATTAGCCAGGCATGGTGGTGGGCGCCTGTAGTCCCAACTACTTAGGAGGCTGAGGCAGGAGAATTGCTTGAACCTGGGAAGCGGAGGTTGCAGTGAGCCGAGATCACACCACTGCACTCCAACCTGGGCAAGTGAGAGAGACTCTGTCTCGAAAAAAAAAATTTTTTTTTTTTGGGTATAGATGGGGTCTCACTTTGTTACCAAGGCTAGTCTTGAACTCCTGGGCTCAAGCGATCCTCTCACCTTGGCCTCCCAAAGTGCTGGGATGATAGGAGGGAGCCACCACACCCGGCTTTTCCTTAATCTCTCCAGTTTCATGGGGAATGAGGGCTGATCTCACACAGAGGCAGAAAACAAACCACAGTAAGAACCATGCTCATGCTTTCCAAATGCCTCAAGCCTTGCCACATGCTGCCATGTTTGTGATCTCATTAAGCCTCACAGTAATTCTGTGAGTTAAGCAGAGAATGAATTTTTTCCACCTGTAATGCCAGCACTTTGGGAGGCCGAGGCAGGTGGATCACGAGTTTACGAGTTTGAGACCAGCCTGGCCAACATGGTGAAACCCCATCTCTATTAAAGATACAAAAAAATTAGCCGGGAGTGGTGGCAGGAGGTGGAGGTTGCAGTGAGCCGAGATTGCGCCATTGCACTCCAGCCTGGGTGACAGGGAGAGATTCCATCTCAAAAAAAAAAAAATGTTTTAAAGAGAGGAAGTTTAGAAAACTAACTGGGCTAATATCACCCAAGGAGATACTTTCGGAGAGGCTGGGGCTAGAATCTTAGCTACTGACTCATCACAGCACTCTGGAAACCTCTCTGCCTTTCCCCACAATATCTTCCTTTCCCCAGGCTACTATCAGAATTGTCTCCTTAAAACTAAATTTTTTTATCGGTGTGCAGATGAGTAGATTAAAAAAAAAAAAAAACCCTGCATTTCTTTAGCTTAAATCTTTGAGCCCTATTACACCACGGGATAGATGTTATCAGTCATTTATACCCCAGTGTGAATGGTTTTCAGATATTTTCTTGAGAAAGGAATCATTAGAACTTTTCCCTTTTCATGCTCCCTTTGGGCACTTGCATGTTCTGAAATCTGTGGGGCTCTTGAAGGAAGGGGCTGTGTCTTATGTGTCCCTACCATCTGGCACCATGCCTGGCTGAAATAGTCACCAAGAAATGCTTGTTGAGATGAATGAATGAATGGAGGAACTATGTTCCTCTCCTTGCCCATTCTTCCCAGAGCAAGCCTTCCTGGCAGTCCTACCATTTATACCAAGCATTCCCTCCCCTCTACCTCACAGTGCAGTCTCTTTAGTCTCTTTTCTGCCTGTCCAGGGGCCAGAGTTAAGCATCACAGCTCAAGGGAAGCCTTCCTCATTCCTTCAAAGCAGACATGGCTCTGTTTTCCCTGCTTATAATGGCTTTTTCTTTTTTTCTTTTCTTTTTTTTTTTTTTTTTGAGACAGAGTCTCGATCTGTCGCCCAGGCTGGAGTGCAGTGGTGTGATCTCAGCTCACTGCAAGCTCCGCCTCCCGGGTTCATGCCATTCTCCTGCCTCAGCCTCCTGAGTAGCTGGGACTACAGGTGCTCGCCACCACACCTGGCTAATTTTTTGTATTTTTAGTAGAGACGGGGTTTCACTGTGTTAGTCAGGATGGTCTCGATCTCCTGACCTCGTGATCCACCCGCCTCGGCCTCCCAAAATGCTGGGATTACAGGCGTGAGCCACTCACCTGGCCTATAATGGCTTTTTCTTCCCTTCAGTGATGATGTTCTTGAGAGCTGAGATTGTGTGAGATTGTGTCTTTTTTTTTTTTTTTGAGACGGAGTCTGGCACTGTCCCCCTGGCTGGGGTGCAATGGCGCAATCTCGGCTCACTGCAGCCTCCGCCTCCCGGGTTCAAGCTATTCTCCTGCCTCTGCCTCCCGAGTAGCTGGGACTACAGGCACATGCCACCACGCTGGCTAATTTTTTGTAATTTTAGTAGAGACAGGGTTTCACCGTGTTAGCCAGGATGGTCTCGATCTCTTGACTTTATGATCCGCCAGCCTTGGCCTCCCAAAGTGCTGGGATTACAGGTGTGAGCCACTGTGCCCAGCTGAGATTGTGTCTTTTTTACACAGGGTGTAGTGGGCACTCAATAACTGGTTGAATGACTAAACAGCCACATGAACTTGGCAGCCAAGAGGAATAGGGACGGGAAGGGTATCTGGCTGGGAAGCCGTTTCCTGATAGATGTCTGTCTGACAAGGGCATCAAAAAACAGTCTGTGGCCGGGCGCAGTGGCTCATACCTGTAATCCCAGCACTCTGGGAGGCCGAGGTGGGCGGATCACGAGGTCAGGAGATCCAGACCATCCTGGCTAACATGGTGAAACCCCGTCTCTACTAAAAAATACAAAAAAGTAGCCAGGCATGGTGGCGGGCACCTGTAGTCCCAGCTACCTCAGGAGGCTGAGGCAGGAGAATGGCGGAACCCGGAAGGCGGAGCTTGCAGTGAGCGGAGATGGCGCCACTGCACTTCCAGCCTGGGTGACAAAGTAAGACTCCTTCTCAAAAAAATAAAATAAAATAAAACAGTCTGTGAATGATTCGGGTGACTTGTCTCCCTGTACTGGTTAAAACTAATTTCAGCTACAAGTGGCAGAATACCCAGTATAACAGTGGCTCAAATAAGAGATTTCTCTTTCACATTAAAGAAGTCCACAGATAAGTAGACCGAGGCTGCTAGCGTAGTTTCTAATCACTCAGGACAAGGCTGATACCCTGTTGCTCCACCATCCATTACAAATGGTTTCTACTTCATGGTCCGGGATTGCTGCCTGAGCTCTAGACATCGCAAGCACATTGTAGCCAGAAGAAAGGGGTGACAGAGGGGTACCCTTGCATTCACCTTTTTTCTTTTGTTTCTTTTTTTGGGGGGCAGTGTTTTGAGACAGGGTCTCGCTCTGTTGCCCAGGCTGGAGTGCAGTGGCACGATCACGGCTCACTGTAGTGTCAACTTCCTGGGGTCAAACAGTCCTCCCACCTCAGCCTCCTGAGTAGCTGGAACTACAGGCACATGCCCCCATGCCTGGTTTTTTATTTTTTGCAGAAACAGAGTCTCACTATGTTGCCCAGGCTGGCCTCGAACTCCTAGGCTCAAGCAATCCTCCAGCCCCAACCTCCCAAAGTGCTGGGATTACAGCCGTGAGCCACCACACCCCAGCCCCTTTTTTTCTTAATTAAAAAAAAATTGACTTTATTTTTTAGAGCAGTTTTAGGTTCACAGCAAAATTGGGCAGGAAGTACATAGAGTTCCCATATACACACAGCCTCCCTGTCTGTCAGCAGCTCTTACCAGAGTGGTACATTTGTTTCAGTCAATGACCATACATTGACACATCATCACCAAAAGTTCATAGTTTACATTAGAGTTCACTCTTAGTATTGTACATTCTGTGGGATTGGACAAGTGTATAATTCCATGTATCCACCATTATAGCATCATACAGAAATATTTCCCTGCTCTAAAAAGCTTCTGTGCTTCACCTGTTCCTCATCCCTCCCCCAATCCCTGGCTACCACTGATCTTTTTACTGTCTCCGTAGTTTTGCTTTTTCCAGAATATCATATAGTTGAAATCATGTAGTAGCCTTTTCTTTTTTTACTTGAGACAGAGTCTCACTCTGTCACCCAGGCTGGAGTGCAGGGGTGCGATCTCGACTCACTGCAACCTTCGCCTCCTGGGTTCAAGCAATTCTCCTGCATCAGCCTCCCGAGTAGCTGAGATTACAGGCACCCACCACCACGCATGGCTAATTTTTAGTAGAGATGGGGGTTTCAGCATCTTGGCCAGGCTGGTCTTGAACTCCTGACCTCGTGGATCCACCCACCTCAGCCTCCCAAAGTGCTGGGATTACAGGCGTGAGCCACCGCGCCCAGCCGTAGCAGCCTTTTCAGATTGGCTTCTTTCACTTAGTGATATGCATGTAACTTTCCTCTGCATCTTTTCATGGTTTGATAGCTCATTTCTTTTCAGTGCTGAATAATATTTCACTCTCTGGATGTATGACAGTTTCTTTATCCATTCACCTACTGAAGGACATCTTGGTTGTTTCCAGATTTTGGTAATTATGAATAAAGCTGACATAAACATCCGTGTGCAGGTGTTCATACATTTTTACCTCATTGAGAAAATATGATGGAGTATGATTGCTGAATCATTTGGCAAGAGTACGTTTAGTTAAAAAACTGTCAAACTGTCTTCCAAAGTGGCTGTACCATTTTGCATTCTCACCAACAGTGAGAGTTTCTGTTGCTCCACATCTTTCCCAGTATTTGTGTTTTGTTATTTTTTTGTTTTGTTTTTTTTTGCGTGTGTGTGTGTATGTGTTTAGATGGCTGGGCTGGAGTGCAATGGCACTGTCTCGGCTCACTGCAACCTCTGCCTCCCAGGTTCACGTGATTCTCCTGCCTTAGCCTCCCGGGTAGCTGGGACCACAGGGATATACCACCATGCCTGGCTAATTTTTGTATTTTTAGTAGAGACGGGGTTTCACCATCTTGGCCAGGCTAGTAGTCTCTAACTCCTGACCTCAAGTGATCCATCCGCCTCAGCCTCCCAAAGTGCTGGGATTACAGGTGTGAGCCACTGCGCCCGGCCTCCCTTGGCAGTATTTGGTGTTGTCAGTGTTTTGGATTTTGGCCATTCTAACAGGTGTGTAGTTCCTCCCTTCCTTTTATTTTTTTTATTTTTTTAAAGCCACTTTATTGAGGTAGGATTGGCATGTAAAAAGTTGTACATAGTCAGTGTATACAACTTGATGAGTTTGGGGGTTATCTCCCTTCTTTGTAAGATACCTTTTGGAAGTTAACAAATAAAATATTATATTCCATGGCCAGGACTTAGTCCCATGACCACAGTTAGCTGCCAGGTAGGAAATGTAGTCTTTATTCTGGGTGGCCAAGTGGCCATCTGAAAAGTCAGGTTTCTTGTGGAGGAAGAAGAGAGAATGGACGCTGGGAGCCACCCAGTGATCTCTGCCACATTACAGGGAAGGGAAATCTCAAACTTGCTTAAAGGAACTTCGTTGGGTGGGTTCAGGGGTATTTTATGGAATTTCACCAAAGACATGATGTGTGGAGGTTGCCTCTGAAGAGGCAGCATCTGGAAAGTTGCCAGAAACCAGCACCGTTCTTCCTCTTCTGCCTTGCTGTGGCGGTATGCGGCTTGTTCACTTCTTTCTACACATCTGCTCCATTCTTTTCTCTCTGCATGTGGCAGGAAGGACATCCCAGCTTTAGCATTTCAGTCAGTTAACTAGCTTTCCAGAGCCCACTTCCAAAGTCCTTGGAGAGAGACTCTGATTGGTCCAGCTTGGATCAGGTGGGAGAGAGAATCTGATTGGTTTAGCTTGAATCAGGTGTCTGTTGAGTCTGGCTAGAACAAACAAGGCTGCAGGGGTCCACCTCCAGAGGAAAGGAGGGCAGTTTTCAGAAAATGGGTGTCATGGGATGGGAAGACTCCTTAAAATGTATCTAGAGCAGAACATATTCCTCTCAGGTCCATGTCCCAGGACTTTGCAAACCGTCATTCATTTAGGTAACATTTATTGAGCACACACCTTCTGTGTGCTAGGCACATGGATCTGCCCTCTAGGGATTTTGGAAATCTCTTTGGAAATTGTTCATATCTTTTTTTTTTTTTTGAGATGAAGTCTCACTCCCGTTGTGCAGGCTGGAGTGCAGTGGTGCAATCTCAGCTCACTGCAACCTCCACCTCTTAGGGTTCAAGAGATTCTCCTTCCTCAGCCTCCTGAGTAGCTGGGATTACAGGTGTGTGCCACTATGCCCGGCTAATTTTTGTATTTTTAGTAGAGACAGTGTTTCACCATGTTGGCCAGGCTGGTCTTGAACTCCTGACCTCAGGTGATCCACCACCTTAGCCTCCCAAAGTGCTAGGATTACAGGCGTGAGCCACACTGTGCTGGCCCAGTTCTTCATATATTTAACCTGAATTGTCTTTTAGAGCAAAATCATAGCTCTTTAAATTACTCATCTTTTAGCTTTCCAGGTTTCAAGATGGGGACCAAGGGATTTGGTAAACACATGCTTCTGTTTCCCCATCTGGATTTTGGGGAACCATAGAGATGGCCATGTTCTCTCCTCTTTTTTTTTTTTTTTTTCTTTTTCTGTTGACCAGTTTAGAAAGAAATGTTCTCCCCTCCTTGTCTTTATCCCTTTAGTAAGAAACATTTTGGTTGTTTTTTGTTGTTTGCTTTGTTTTTTGAGATAGGGTCTCCCTCTGTCACCCATGCTGGAGTGCAGTGGCACAATCAGGGCTCACTGCAGCTTTGACCTCCCCAGGCTTAGGTGATCCTCCCACCTCAGCCTCCCAAGTAGCTGGGACTATAGGCACATGCCACCACATGGAGATGGGGTTTTGCCAAGTTGTCCAGGCTGGTCTTGAAGTCCTTGACTCAAGTGATCCTCCTGCTTTGGCCTCCCCAAGTGCTGAAATTACAGGTGCACACCACCACACCCAGCTAATTTATTTATTTTTTCTTTTCAGTAGAGACAAGGTCTCACTATTTTGCCTAGGCTGGTCTTGAACTCCTGGTCTCAAGTGATCCTCTTGCCTCGGCCTCCCAAAGTGCTGGGATTATAGGCATGAGCCACCATGCCCAGCCTCATGTTTTAACCAACTCAAATATGTTGCCCTCTCCTTAATCTACCTGATTCTTTTGTTTTCTTTCTTCAGCCCTGGGATGGGCCTCCACGGGTCTCAAATATGAAAGTGTCTCAAGTTCACACCTGAGGAGGAGAATGTTAGGTTTCTGGCCCCTGTAGGAAAAGAACCCAGAACTTGGCAGACCTTTCTAGCATCAGCAGCAGCTGATGATAATGATCACTGGTGCTGTTCATTGAGGACATACTCCATGTCCAGCACCAAGCTAAATCCTGTATGTGCATCCTCTCATACATATAGCCCTCATACCAACCCTGAGAGGTAGGCATCGATTTCCCCATTTTACACGTGGCTAATCAGGAAGCTCAGAAAGAATAGGCAACTTGTACCTGGGCACGGTGGCCCATGTCTGTAATTCCAGCACTTTGGGAGGCCGAGGCAGGTGGATCACTTGAGGTCAGGAGTTTGAGACCAGCCTGGCCAACACAATGAAAACCCGTCTCTACTAAAAATACAAAAAATTAGCCAGGTGGCAGGCGCCTGTAATCCCAGCTACTCAGGAGGCTGAGGCAGGAGAATTGCTTGAATCTGGGAGGCAGAGGTTGCAGTGAGCCAAGATTGTGCCACTGTACTCCAGCCTGAGCAACAAGAGCAAAACTTTGTCTCAAAAAAAAAAAAAAGAATAGGCAACTTGTTCAAGGTCACATAGCCCCCAAGTACTGGAGCTGAGCTTCAAAACTAGACCCCCCTTACTCCAGAGGCTTCCCACGTGCCACAGGCCTCTGAGAACACTCCACATTGCCTCTGAGGTCTGCCCCGTGGATGTCCTCCTGTGGGTATCATTTTGCATCTTTGGCGGTACCATTTCGAATGTGTTTACTAACTCTTGTCATGTAACTCTGGAAATCAGACTCTGATCCCATTTTATTTTTGTCATTGGAAAGAACAGCTGGGCTGGGGTCAGGGTGGGGCTGTGGTACATGGATGGAACACTGTTCTGTTGCACCTGGGAAGCCCAGCTCTGCGGCTTCCCTACCATGTGACTCTGGGTAAGGGCCTCCCCTCTCTTGGCTTCAGTTGTCTCATCTATGGGCCCTTTCCAGCTCTGACATTCTGTGCTTTCCAAGTTAACTGTGCATTTCACAAGGATTTCATGAGGTTGTCAACTTCCACCCCCCACTGAAAGAGGGAGTGTGTCTAGGAAGTTGCTCATCTAGGCTGAGCCTGCCTGGGACATGTGAGACTTGCTTCTTGTCATCACATCTCTGGCCTTTCCCACATTCTGATGTTTGTTCTGCAGTCTCTGGGCTTTGGGGTTATCTGGTGTTGTCTTTCCAGTTCTCCTCAGTGGGGCTGAAGTATGCTCCCTCCACCCTCTGCCATCTCCCCAGATCCAGGTAACTGAATGCCTCCAACCCCTCTCTGCTCACCCATAGCATCCTGGCCTCTTCCTCCTTGTCCTGACATAACTGTTTATTGAGCCTGGGGTTTGGTGAACAAGTGTCCCCTGCTTTTATCTTAAGGGAAGATAGAGATGTCTGTGTTCTCCCCTCTGGCCTTTTGCTCAACATTTTGTACGTATTTACAAATTATTCATCTGCTCAGCAACTCCACAAGTCCCCTAGTATCATCCCCATTTTGTAGACAAGGCACTTTAAGGCTAAGAGAAGTTAACAGATTTGTCTAACGGACACACCAGCTAGCGCCAGAGGCAAGATTCAAACCCAGGCCTGGCACACCCTGTCTTGCCACATGACTTTGACTCACTACATTTACGTTGCATTGGATTCAGGGAGAAAAGTCTGTGGTCTTCTTGGAGTGGTGTGACTGGTCTCTGGTTTCTGTGTGTTTTTTTATATTTGGTGGGGTAAATAGGAAGACCCTAGAGAGAAGTTCCAGAGGACAGCAAAACTCAATGTATTTGTTTGGGGGTGTGGGGGTTGGGAATCACAGAGACAGGGTTCCTGAAGGAAGCACCTTCTTCCAGCTCAGCATCCCTGAACCTCTGTCCACATTTGCTTCTAGATCTTGGAAGGAGACCAAGCCATCCTGCAGAGAATAAAGAAGGCTGTGCGGGCAATCCACAGCTCCGGCCTTGGTAAGTGAGCCTGCTGGGTGCTCCGCCTGGTCAGGAAACTCCTCTCCCAGCCCTAGCCTGGAGCTAACTCCAAGCTCCCGTCCGTACCTCCACAGGTCATGTGGAGAATGAAGAGCAGTACCGAGAGGCTGTGGAATCCTTAGGCAACAGCCACCTGTCCCAGAACAGCCATGAGCTGTCCACAGGCTTCCTGAACTTGGCCGTGTTCACCCGTGAGGTTGCCGCACTCTTTAAGAACCTGGTGAGGCCCCTGTCTCTTCCTTGCCCAGCCCTCAGCCGGACTCAGGGTAAATCTCGTGGTCTTAAGAACCTGACTGGGAAAGAGTCCGTTTCCTTCCTTCTCCCGATTTGCCCTTGACCTCTGATCCATGATCTGAGGTCCCTTTTCAGCCCTGACCCTTCTTTTGGATAATCCTCCTTTCTCTTTGGCTTCTTACCCAACTAACTCTTCTCTCTCTGTTCTCCTCCTTCTCTTCACCCAGGAGCAGAGGAGGGTCTTACAGCAGGGAAGAGCCCCATGCAAGGGAGAGTTCCCTGGAGGAGCTTTGGGATAAAGGAGAGAAAGGCTCGGGGGGGTCCTACCTTTATACCGCTACTGCTGCCGCCGCCACCGCCTCCTCCTCTCCTCAGTCCCTCTTTATCCTCTGCTTTCCCAATCACATCTGCTTCGTACTCAAATCCCAGGACCTGTCCCTGCTCCACAAGCCTCTCAGCCCCTGCACATGGCCCAGTGGCCTCAGGTTGCTTCCTGATGGCCTTCTTGGTGACTGCCTCCTCTCTGGTCCTTCAAGTCCTCCCCTCAAGGCCACCCTGTGATAGCAGCTCTTCCCATGTGCAGGCACAGTTCTCACTACTTCACATGTTCACTCATTCAATCCAGGGTGCACAGCTCTGTGGGGCTTGTGTGACTGTTGTCTCCACCTTACAGGCTAGGAGACTAGGACCTCCAGTTTAAGCAGCTTGCCCGAGGTCACACGGTTTGGTCTGAACCCAGGTTGTCTGACTCCAGAGTCCAAGCATAAGCCTGGCTGCACTGCCTCCCAGGAAAGCCTCTTGTCTCCCTCCAGGCTATAGCACTGGACCAGCTCTTGTGGCTCCAGTCCTACCCAGCATCCTCCCTGGTTGGCAGGGGCCACATCACCCTTGAGAGGCAGTGTGCTCAGTGGTTAAGCACCCAACCTTGGACTTAGACTCCATCTTGGAATCCCCACTCTGCTGCTTACTAAGTTAAGTCACTCAGTCTGCCCAAGCCTCAGATCTCTCATCTGTGAAACTGGGATAATAATGCTACCAACCTCACAGAGCGGTAATGAGGATTAAGCAAGTTAGTGCCTACTTTATGGTAAGCGCTCAGTAAATGTTGGCTAATATTATTATATTAATGGCAAGACAGCAATTACTTTTGCATCAACCTAATAAAATCTGTCATTGTTATACCTCTTGGCATAGCTGTGCCTTGTACACTGTACTGTGTGTAAAAGCCTTTAACAATGTTTGAGGCCGGGTGCAACAGTTCACACCTTAATCCCAGCACTTTGGGAGCCTGAGATGTGCGGATCGCTTGAGCTCTAGACCAGCCTAGGCAATGTAGTGAGACCCTGTCTCTACAAAAAAGTATGAAAATTGCTGGGTGAGGTGGCTCACACCTGTAATCCCAGCACTTTGGGAGGCTGAGGTGGGCGGATCACTTGAGGTCAGACATTCGAGACCAGCCGGGCCAACATGGTGAAACACTGTCTCTACTAAAAAATACAAAAATTAGCTGGGTATGGTAGCAGGTGTCTGTAATCCCAGCTACTCAGGAGGCTGAGGCAGGAGAATCACTTGAACCCGGGAGGTGGAGGTGGCAGTGAGTTGAGATCACACCACTGCACTCCAGCCTGGGTGACAGAGTGAGACTCCATCTCAAAAAAAAAAAAAAAAAAAAGCCAGGTGTGGTGGCGTATGCCTATGGTCCCAGCTACTTGGGAGGCTGAAGTAGGAAGATCAGTTGAGCCTGGGGGAGTTGAGGCTGTAGTGAGCGTGATCACATCACTGTGCTCCAGCCTGGGTGACAGAGTGAGACCCTGTCTCAAAAAAAAAAAAAAAAAAAAAAAAAGAATATGGGGGTAA
>NW_016808328.1:1908899-1937283 GCF_001698545.2 Rhinopithecus bieti
AAAAAAAAAAAAAAAAAAAAATAGTATATGAGTTCAATTAAATTAGTGTCCTTCTTTGTCTGTACCTCTTCTCTCCCTGTTTCAGTCAAACTAGTGTTTCCTGGGGGTCTGCTGTCTGGTGGGCATTGTACCAGGGGTTGGTGATGCAGGAAAGTGTCAGACTGCCTCAGAGAGCCACAGTCTAGTGGGGGAGAGAAGAACTAGGGTGTGGACTGGTATCAAGAAATACCAGCAGCATGGTACAAACTCAAGGACCCAGCAGCTGGTGTCAGAGGCCTAGTGTTGCCATGGTTCAGAAAAGGGGAGATCAGGCAGGAGGAGTAGCCAGGAGAGGCTTCCTGGAGGAGAAGTCAAGACCCAAGCTGTATCTTGGAAGCTGGTTGAAATATTAGGCCTCTTTAGGTTGTGAAATTACAGAAACCCAACTCAAACTAGGTTACATTTTAAAAAGGGAATTCATTAGCCCCTGTAATGGGAAGTCCAGGGGTGCAGCTGGCTTTCCTTGTAAGATAGTTTCTCTGTCTCTGCTCAGTGGGCAGGATAGCCCAGCAGGCCCAGATGCCCATCTTACCAGAATAAAGACGGCCTTTCTCCCATGACTTAGGCAGAAAAATCCCAGAGAGGATTGTGATTGGCTGGCTTGGGTTGTGTGCCTATTCCCTATCCAGTCCCACTATCCTGGGGCTGGGGTGCCCTGCTCAGATCTGACTTCTGCGTTTACCCCATCTGACCACAGAGGAGGAGTTCCCAACAGGAAAGGGGGTTCTATGACCATTAGTAAGGGAGGCTCTGAAGCGTTAGCCAGCCCAGAACAACAGATGTGCTCTACTGGTCAACTCAAGAGAGTCAGAGAGGAGAAGGGAGGCTGCTCCTGGAGAGGAACACGGGAGAGACTGACCATGGAATGCTGCTGGAGCAGTGCAGCAATGAGGCTGGAGCCATCAGGGGAGGGGCTCACTCCGACATGCCTCAGCCTCCCCTCCTGCCCCCTTTCACACAGGAAGCCTGGTGGGCAGCAGGTCAGCTATCCTAAGCTGACCCCAGAGCTGGGTCCTCTAGTCCTCCCCAGGCTCAGCATTCCTGCCATGACGTCCCTCCTCACTTGGCTATCATCTCTTTGATGACATCTCTTCCTCTCCCCTGCTTCCCTTCCCCGCTTCTCTCTTTGCCAAGTGATGCTTCACCATAGCCCGCATCCCTAGGGGCTGGATGCCAGTCACCTGAGGTAGGAATGGGCGTCTGTTTTTTCCAGATTCAGAACCTGAACAACATTGTCTCTTTCCCCCTGGACAGTCTGATGAAGGGACAGCTGAGGGACGGTCGACAGGTGAGTCTCCATGCTGGGAGTGGTGTTGGGACAGAGTGAAAGAGGGGTGGGCAGGAGACTGTCGGGGGCCAGGGCTGGACTGAGGGTGGAGGCCAAGTGAAGGGGCTGTCTTAGCGGGAGTGCTGAGCCTGGGGAGATCTGGAGGACCTGGCTCGGGTCAGCCTAGGGTGGCTGACCTGCTGTCTGCCAGGCCCCTTGTGTGAAACATGTCGTGTAAATCTTACAACCATACTATGAGGTAGGCTTTGTGGGTATGCTCATCCCCATTTTGCAGTTGAAATTCGAGGCCTAGGGAGTTAGGTAACCTGCTGATGGTTTACATAGCTAGGAAGTAGAGAGCCCATGTGGGAATCTAGGGATCCTGAATCCCATACTCTGTTCTCTCTGTGCCTGGCAGCCCTTGGCTGGATGCAGAGTGGAGCTCAAAGAAGGTGACAGAATAATCTCCCTGGGCAATCTGCCCCAGATGGCCCAGGGGAGGAGCCATGCTCCCCCAAGAGGGTTTCCTCCCTGCCCTAGGCTGCCAGCCTGGCACCAGTCTGCTAACCACACAAACCAGACAGGCAGCTTTTTCACCTTGGGAGTCTCAGGTTTATTCAGAAGGGTGTGAGCAGCCTGGCTGGATGAGGCTTAGGCAAGCTAGGTGGGGAGTAGCCAGGTCTCCCTGGCTTGCTGTATGGCCTTGGGTAGACTTCTCAACCTTTCTGCGCATGTTCCTTGACCTGTACCCTTGCTCTAAGAGGATGATCTAGCACCAGGCAGGAGAAAATGCTGGGATAAAGTTAGGTGGGGGGAGTTTGGCCTTAATCCTCCTATCCTCATGGTCATGACTGATCTCTCTTCTGAGCAAGAGGACTCAGGGTAGAGCCCAAAGATCTCTCCATACCTCAAGCCAGGGCCCACCAAACCTGACTGATTCTTGGCATCTCCGGGGAGGAGAAGGTCTGCTGGGAGGAGGGCCTCAGCCCTGAGAAATGGGGTCGACTGAGCCTGTTTGGTGGGGGCAGGTTTGCAGCAGGACTGTAGGGGCAGGGGCTGGTTAGAGATGGCTCTGAGCTGCTCAGGGGAGCACACTAGCATGTCCCCCTACAGGCAGTAGAGCATACTGTTTATTCCAGTGCTCCAGCTTCCCTTTGGGCAAATTGTCCCTTTTTAACCCACAGGATTCCAAAAAGCAGCTGGAGAAGGCATGGAAGGACTATGAAACCAAAATGTAAGTGGCCACAGCCAGGGTGGTTTGTCCAGGAGAGTAGCGCTTACACTGCAGCAGGGGGCTGGACAGGGAAGAACCTAAATGCTGCTGAGACATGTCATCCGGAAGTGGGTGGCATCTAGCTCTGTAGAGGCATTTACAGGGGATTGTTTATACCCAGACCTGACTGGATTGTGGGGACTGGGCCATGAGACCACCAAAGGAGCTATTGTGAAGGGACCTCAGGATGCTGCTCTCAGAGTCCCATCTGCTCAGTGGTGCCAGACATGGGCAGGGATGGAGAGGAGCTAGCACTGACCGAACACCTCTGCGTGCTGGCCATTTAGTCCTCACAGTCACCCAGTCATGTGAGAGAGAGGTATTAGTATCACAGTTACCACAGGAGGACTCAGAGAGGTTAAGTCACTTGCCCAAGGCCCCACAGCTTGGTAGAGGCAGAACTGGGGTTTATACCCCTTGATCCTCGTTCCTCAATGCCAGGTGGTATATCTAGAGGAGCAAATGGAGTTGATGTCACACTCAGGCTTCCTGTGTCCTGTGCACACCACACGATACTCCAGATCTCTCACCAGCTACTGGGACATCATAGGGAAAGAAGGAGCCTCAGGCAACCAGTGGCCAATTCCTCCTGGGCAGAGACTCCTTGGGCTCTGTCTTCTGAGGAGTCTGTCCAGATCCCAGCCCTCACTCTCTGCCCAGCCAGGCCCATACTGTGGAGCATTGTTTGTGCTTTTTTGTAAAATTTTGTTTTCTCTTGCATTTTGCCAAAGCAATTTATGCTTATTATGACTAATTCAGAAGATATGGAGAAGTAAAAGAAGAAAAAAAATTAATTATCCTTAGCAGAGGATTAGGGTCATGGCAGGGGGATAATACTCTCTGTTGTTTGAATTTTTTTTTTTTACAAGGTCAGGGTAACATTGCAATTTTCATGATTAAAAAAATAAAAAAGTTGGAGGGGGAGAAACTACCCAAAAACAGGAGAAAATTCTTAATTTTCAAGCCTAAAGTATTAACATTTTAACATTTATTTTATTTTCTTTTTTTTTTTGAGACAGAGTCTCACTCTGTCGCCCAGGCTGGAGTGCAGTGGCCAGATCTCAGCTTACCGCAAGCTCCGCCTCCGTTCTCCTGCCTCAGTCTCCTGAGTAGCTGGGACTACAGGCACCCGCCACCTCGCCTGGCTAGTTTTTTGTATTTTTTAGTAGAGACGGGGTTTCGTTTCACCATGTTAGCCAGGATGGTCTCGATCTGCTGACCTCGTGATCCGCCCGTCTTGGCCTCCCAAAGTGCGGGGATTACAGGCTTGAGCCACTGCACCTGGCCAACATTTTACCATTTATTTTTCTATGTACAAAGAAATGTTTTTATAAAAATGAGATAACAATGTACTATTTTGTAATCTGCTTTTTTCATTCAAAAATACATTGTAACCATCTTCGTACACCATTACATATTCTTCCACAACATCAAACAGGTGTGCCAAAACATGCATAAGCCATCATGTATTTAATCTGTTCCTGTCATTGGAGAAGCATCCTTGGATTTAAATATTTGCCCCTACTCATAATTATTTCTGCAGCATCAATTTCAAGAAGTAGATCCTGGAGCTTTTTATTGTTCCCTCAGCTCCCAGAGCCATGGCACTGCTCCAGGTCTGAAGGAAGGCCACATCTTGTCCCTACACAAGCATCTCCAACCCCAGCTGTGGGCATAGATCCTGTGATGAAGGGTGTAGGCACTGTGTGGCCATCCCTGTGGGGCCCCATCCCTGCCTGTGATGGGGCACGGCCATCTGCTGTCACTGGAGGTCCAGGGATGGGTAGTGAGGGCACAGGCTGACCTTGTCTTTATGATTTGCTGTGGGGCCACATGGCCCTCTTCTTCCTGAGTTACCTTTACTAAGCCCTTAGACTTCCGGGGATCGTCTACCAGATGGAAATAATAAGCTCTACTCTGCTGACCTTCCCAAAGCAGGTCTGCTTTTCCTAGGTTTCTATATTGAACCTTCCTATAGGATTTCATTTACAGGCCAGGCTCCATTTAGTTGATGGGAAAGGGGGCTTGGCTGAGGTTATTCGGTGAGTTATAGACAGGACCTGGACTAGAACCCAGGCCTTCTGGGTCTAGTGCTATTTCTGCCATGTGATCTCCTGGCTCCCACCATGGAGCCACATAGTTTGAGCTAATGTCTTGGCACGGGTGACTGTACATTCCTTTTCCATACGGGCTCCAGGTGTAGCCAGATATGCGTGAGCCATAAGTTGCTATGTAATTCCATCACATTCTTGCCAAACAAGTCTGAGCAGCAGCTGGAAGGGCCCAGGGCCCTGATAGCATCTGTCAAATACCACTGAGAGCTTCACCCCTGGCTGTTCATATAGGAAGAGGATTCCATCTCCACATGGGGCTGCTGAGAAAGGCATCCCGGGCCCTGTGCAGAGGCCAAGTTTATCTAGGCAGTTCCATGTACAGGTCTGTTTCCTCATCTATAAAATAGGGACAGTAATACCTTGCAGGGTGATGAATGTGGCGATGAATAAGCATAGCGCATATAAAGCACTCAGCACTTCAGTTCAGCAAGTATTTATTGACCACCTCTGAGCCAGAACTAGGACCAGAATAACACAGGAAGAGACTGAGAGGCAGAAACCCACACATCTGCTGGTAGCATTTCCCCTGACCAGCTTTTAATCTTGTGCAAGCCATTTTCCTTCTCTGGATTTCAGTTTCATCATCTGTAAAATGGTCCCTGTTCTGAGAGAGACTGTTATCTCTCAGAAAAGAAACAGTGTGACTGTCAGCAGCTCTCAGGAATGAGGCAGGGAAGGAGGAATGGAACAAACCTGAGTCACAGTGTTGGTTGCCAGGGCTGCCCCTAAGGCTCAGGCACCAGCCAGTCCTGGGTTCAGCTCCTGGCCCCACCACTTAACAGCTGTTTGACTTGGACAAGTGACTTATCTCACCACAGGTTCCTCTTCTATAAAATAGGATAATGATTCTGCCTTATGGGGCCATCATTTTAGCATGTGAAGGGCCTAGCAGAGTGCCCTTCAAAATTATAATTAGAAGCCTGTAATTATAAAATTATAATTAGAAGCCTGTAATCCTAGCACTTTGGGAGGCCAAGACAGGAGGATCACTTGGGCTCAGGAGTTCAAAACCAGCCTGGGCAACATAGTGAGACCTTGCCTCTATTTAAAAAATTAGTAATAATAATACCTATATAACAAATGTAAATAATACATATATATATATATATATAATTAGAAGCCACATCTGGTGGCTAATGCCTGTAATCTAAGCTACTTGGGAGGCTGAGGCAGGAGGATTGCTTGAGGCCAGGAAATTTGAGACCAGCTTGGGAGACAGAGCTAGACCTTGTCTCTAAAAAAGAATAATAATAATTAGTAATAATAGCAGCTTCTACTTATTTAGAGTTTACTTTTTGCCAGGCACTGGAGTAAGGTCTTTGCATCTATTACCAGATTTATTCTCCCTGGCAGGGAAAGCTGCTATTGTTATTCCCAATTTATAGGTAAGTAGTGAGGAATCCCAGCCCACAATCCCTGCCTTAGTGGATGCCCCCTGGTTTGAAAGGCAAGAAGAGAGGCAGCTCAATAAATAATTAAAATACAAAGTGGTAATGCCACAATGATAGTATTAGCACAGAGATGGCAAAAAAAAAGTATTTTTTTTGAATGGAGGGAAGGGTAGTCAGAAAAGGCATCACAGGTGACATGGCACCTAAGCATGGCTCGAGGTTTCAAGGTTGGTGGGTGTGTGATTTGTTTTAAATACTTTCCTGCCTGTACCAGGAGTACCTGTACCCATCCCATGAATAACACTGGACTGTTGCTGTAGTTTCCTTCTGCAGTGATCTCAGTCTTAGTAACTAGCATTTAAGTACTTTCACCCACTATTTCATTCCTTCTGTTGCAACTCCACTCATAAGAAGGAAAAATGTTTCTAACATTTGGAATGTTTAAAAAATGTTGGTGATCCTTTGAGGATAGGGAAGGAATGGGACTTGTTACTTTATAGGGGAAGAAAAGCACTCCCCAGTTATTAGGTCATCTCAGAATGACTATGTCAGACTTTGTACGGAAAATCTCTATGAATTATCTTAGCTGAGGCTGAGGGACAGAACTTTGATAATTGACAAAGCCATTTTGTCAAAGCTGTGTACATTTTGTCAGAGCTGAAGTACATTGACAAAGTTGTGTACTTCACAGCTTATCTACACCAAGTTAAGTAGCACCGTCTTTTCATCTCTACTAGCATTCAAAAAATAAAAGAAAGAAGAAAGTGCCATATACTGAAAAAAATTGTATAAAAGGGATCACCAGTATTTACCACTCTATCATCGCCATCATTAGAAACATCATAATCCTACGTTCATTGAGGGCTTGCCATAGGCCAGGAACTGTACTGTTTCCTATGCATTATATTATCCAAGGACTAGGTGTCATTACAGTGGTTCCCCCTTATCCTTGGGGGATATGTTCCGAGACCCCCAGTGGATGCTTGAAACTGAAGATGATACTGAACCTTATATTAGGTTGGTGCAAAAGTAATTCTGGCAGTGTATAGACCAGGGTTCCTCAGCCCCTGGGCCATGGACTGGTACTGGTCCAAGGCCTGTTAGGAACCTGGACTGAATAGCAGGAGGTGAGCATTAGCAGGTGAGCGAGCATTACCGCCTGAGCTCCACCTCTTGTCAGATCAGCATGGCATTAGATTTTCATAGGAGCACGAACCCTATTGTGAGCTTCACATGCTAGGGATCTAGGTTGCATGCTGCTTATGAGAATCTAAGCCTGATGATCTGAGCTGGAACAGTTTTATCCCAAAACCATCCTCCCCCACCCTGCCATCCATGGAAATATTGTCTTCCACGAAACCAGTTCCTGGTGCCAAAATGTTGGGGACTGCTGGACAGACAGTGTAAATACACTGGACAAAAAGATGATTCATGTTCCAGGCAGGATGGAGCAGAAGGATACAGGATTTCACATGCTACTCATAACGATGCATAATGTAAAACTTACGAACTGGGCCGGGCATGGTGGCTCATGCCTGTAATTCCAGCACTTTGGGAGGCCAAGGTGGGCAGATCACCTGAGGTCAGGAGTTTGAGACCAGCCTGAAACACATGGCAAAACCCTGGCTCTACTGAAAATACAAAAATTAGCTGGGTGTGGTGGTGGGTGCCTGTAATCCCAGCTACTTGGGAGGCTGAGGCAGGAGAATCGCTTGAACCTGGGAGATGGAGGTTGCAGTGAGCTGAGATCGTGCCATGGCACTCCAGCCTGGGTGACGAGCAAAACTCCATCTCAAAAAAAACCAAAAGACAAAAAAAGTACGAATTGTTTATTTCTGGAATTTTCCATTTAATATTTTTGGACAGGGATTGACCATGGATAACTGAAACCATAGAAAGCAAAACTACAGAGAAGGGGGCACTACAGTATTATTCTCATTTTCCAAATGGGAAAACAATTTCAGAAAGTTTTATAAAGGTTAAGTAAGTGAAGGAGCTGCCATTCAAATCCAGAATCTACATTTCTAACCACTGTACTATATTGTGGTTTGCTTTTTGTCCATTTACTCTGGAGCAGATATCTTTCCATGTCAGTATAGTCATCCCTCAGTATCCATGGGGGGTTCCAGGACCCCCGCAGATACCAAAATCTGAGGATGCTAAAGCCCCTTAGTCAGCCGCCTATATCCTCAGGCTTTACACCCACAGATATGGAGGGCTGACTGCATGTACTCTCTTGAGACAGGGTCTACTCTGTTGCCCAGGCTGGGGTGCAGTGGTTACGGATAAGAATCTCCACTTTCCAGATAAGGAGTCTGAGGCTCAGAAGGGGGAAGACAGCTAGTAGCAGCAGAACTTGTATTAATCCCACTCTGTCTTTGTCTTCTCTGCTCAGGGCTGGCCCCCGCTTGACAGCAGAACTATTAAGCAAGCCCTCTTCTTTACATGGGGTTCAGAGTCAAATGCACCCAGCCTGAGATGTGGAAATACTCTCCTGGCTGCGAGTGGTTAGTCTGCTGGGCATGGGATTTCCAGGAAACCATTTACACACAGATCCACCCATCTCCAAAGACGGAAAACAGCCAACCTCTGAAAGGGAAGGCCCCCGTTACTCTTAGCTACAAGGATGGGAAGCGCTTTCTGTCTCCACTTAAAAAAAGAGCACGGTGGGGCGTGGTGGCTCCTTCCTGTAATTTCAGCACTTTGGGAGGCTGAGGTGGATGGATCACTTGAGGCCCAAGTTCAAAGACTAGCCTGGCCAACATGGTGAAACCCTGTCTCTACTAAAAATACAAAAGTTAGCTGGGCATCGGCCGGGCACGGTGGCTCACGCCTGTAATCCCAGCACTTTGGGAGACTGAGGTGGGTGGATCACCTGAGGTCAGGAGATCGAGATCATCCTGGCTAACATGGTGAAACCCCATCTCTACTAAAAATGCAAACAACTAGCCAGGCATGGTGACACCCACGTATAGTCCCAGCTACTCGGGAGGCTGAGACAGGAGAATTGCTTGAACCCGGGAGGCGGAGGTTGCAGTGAGCTAAGATCGCACCACTGCACTCCAGCCTGGGCAACAGAGTGAGACTCTGTCTAAAAAAAAAAAAAAGATTGGTGGGCATGGTGGTGGGCACCTGTAATCCCAGCTATTCAGGAGGCTGAGGTACGAGAATTGCTTGAACCTGGGAGGTGGAGGTTGCAGTAAGCTGAGATTGCGCCACTGCTGTCCAGCCTGGGCTCAGAAGAATGAAAGCACTTTGAAATAACTCAGAAACAGAAAGTCAAACACTGCATGTTCTCCTTTATAAGTAGGGGGTAAGCAACGGGTACATGTGGACAGACAGAGCAGAACAGTAGACATTGGAGGCTTCAAAAGGTGGGAGGGTAGGTGAGGGATGAAAAATTACCTATTGGGTACCATGTACACTATTTGGGTGATGGGTACTCTAAAAGCCCAGGCTTCACCACTGCACAATATATCCATGAAACAAAACTGCACTTGTACCCCCTAAATTTAATACAAATAAAAAAGATTGAAGGCACCTATGCTGTTAAATCCCTTCCAGGAAAATCAGAACTGTTTGCCCCAAATCTCACTTGGCCCTTCTTTGAGCCCTTCATCCCCCTGCATAAAAACCTTCAAATCCTTCCCATTACTCTTGGGATAAAGACCAAGAATATGGTGTGAATTAGACCCTGCATGGTCTGGCACCTCTTCACCTCAGTGGGCACCAACCCTCTCCATCTTGGCACTGTTGCTCCTGCCTTGGGACCGTCATATGGTCCAGCTCTCTTGCCCAGCAGTAGCTTCCTCCAAGCTTCTTAGGCTTCAGATCCCACCTTAGACATCAATGAAGCAGCCCCAACGAAGTTGGATCCCCATTTTCTCTCCCATAGTTCTCTGCATGGCTGTGATTTGATTCATGTCTTTCTCCCCCACCACTCTGTGGATTCCCTAAACTGTCTTGTTCATTGTACCCAGCCCCACCACACAGCTGGCACAGGAGGGCCTCCTGTACCATGTGGCCCCTTTGCTCATGCATCCCTGGCAGAAGAGGATGTAGGGGCTGGTGAGAGTTGTTCAGGCTTCTCTTTCCTTGGGGTCTAGGGCCAAGCTGGAGAAGGAACGCGATCGGGCTAGGGTGACAGGAGGGATCCCTGGGGAGGTGGCCCAGGACACGCAGAGAGAGCGGCGCATCTTCCAGCTGCACATGTGTGAGGTAAGGGGTGCTCTGGATGAGGGAGGGGGGCGTGGGATGTGTCTTCCTGTCTGCCTCTCCAGGGGACCAGTCACAGGCTCAGCTCAGGTCCTGGCCACATGGCCCTGTGGGATGTCACCAAGGCCCAGTCGCAGCCAGGTGGATTAGCCTGGGATGGGGACTGCAGCCTCTCGTTCCCAGGATTCTGCTTCAGCTCACATGACACATCTTGCCCTGCCCTCCTCCTAGTATCTGCTCAAAGCTGGGGAGAGCCAGATGAAGCAAGGTCCCGACTTCCTTCAGAGCCTCATCAAGTTCTTCCACGCCCAGCACAAGTAGGTATCTCCCCACGTCCCTGCCACTAACCCTTCCAGTGTCACAGAACAAGGCCCCTCTCAGGGTGTGGAAGACCGGCGAGTCTCTTTGGAGGCCTGCATCTTGTTGGTGGAACTTTCATAGCTCCTCCTCATTGAGTGCTCACTGAATGCCAGGCACAAGTACTTTACAAATATCAATTCACTCAATCCCCCAACACTTCTGGGAGCAGGTACTATATTATCCCCATTTTATAGATGAGAAAACTGAGGCTCATTTTCCAAGATTACACTGCTAGTAAGTGGGATTTGAATCTAGTCAAGAGAGACTTGTCTATGGAGTGTCTGTTCTTGACCGTCAGACTACAATGCCCTGAGGTGCCCTGTGATCCTTACAGCAGCTTCTCCCACACTTCTGGCTTCATCTCTCATTTCCATCTTTATCTGGACCCTTGTTTGGCCTCTGACACCTCTTAGCTTTTTCCAAGATGGCTGGAAGGCTGCCCAGAGCCTGTTCCCCTTCATCGAGAAGCTGGCGGCCTCAGTACATGCAGTAAGTTGGGTCTCACCCTTGGGCACGTGATCAAGCCCCCTGTCCTTCCAGGAAAGTCTGTGGGTGTGGAAGAGCTGGCTCCTGCCCACAGTGAGGCTGCTGCTCTGCTCTTCTGGGTCTGGGCTGTGTACCTGACACATTTGTTGGCTGGTGATGGGGTCCCTTCCTCTGTCCCACAGCTCCATCAAGCCCAGGAGGAGGAGCTACAGAAGCTGACCCAGCTCCGGGACTCCCTCCGAGGGACACTGCAGCTTGAGAGCAGAGAGGTCAGCCCCTGAACCATCCCAAAAGGAATGCCTTCCCCCAAGGCCCACCATGGAGGGAGGGAGAGAAGGAAGACCCACAGGGTCCCCTGGAAGAGTCTCCCTGAGTGAGCCCCTGCAGAATGGGGCTCTTTCCACTGAGATGCCCTGACGTCTCCTTTGCATGTCCGAGGGACAGGAACACCTGAGCCGGAAGAATTCAGGATGTGGCTACAGCATCCACCAGCACCAAGGCAACAAACAGTTTGGGACGGAGAAAGTGGGCTTTCTATACAAGAAAAGCGATGGGTAAGTGATTCAGAGCTTACATAATTTGCCCAACGTCACGCTGCAAGTAAATGACAGGGTTGGGGAAGCTGCCCAGAGGAACTGTTCTGATAATTTATGTAGACACTGAGGGTTGCAATGCAAACTCCTCAAATCCTGGGTTGTCCAGTACACCTGGGCATGTGAACTTCTGCTAAAGGTGATTGGTTGTTTTAAGTTAAAGAAGAATAGCAGTAGCTAACACTTATTGAACACTTACTATGCCCTCATTCTTTTTTTTTGAGACAGAGTCTCCCTCTGTCACCCAGGCTAGAGTGCATTGGCACGATCTCGGCTCACTGCAACCTCTGCCTCCTAGGTTCAAACGATTCTCCTGCCTCAGCCTCCCGAATAGCTGGGACTACAGGGGCACACCACCACGCCCAGCTAATTTTTTATATTTTTAGTAGAGACGGCGTTTCACCATGTTAGCCAGGATGGTCTCGATCTGCTGACCTCTTGATCTGCCCGCCTCAGCCTCCCAAAGTGTGGGGATTACTGGCATGAGCCATTGCGCCCAGCCTATGACCTCATTCTTAACCTCTACAATATATTGAATATGCCTAGAAATGAAATTATTGGCTGTGCCTTGCTCCCTAGTGTAAAAAAAAAAAAAAAAAATCAGTCTGTGGGCCAGGCACAGTGGCTCACACCTGTAATCCCAGCACTTTGGGAGGCCAAGGCAGGTGTATCACCTGAGGTCAGGAGTTCAAGACCAGCCTGGCCAACATAGTGAAACCCCATCTCTACTAAAAATACAAAAAATTAGCCGGGTGTGGTGGCATGAGCCTGTAGTCCCAGCTGCTTGGGAGGCTGAGGCAGGAGAATTGCTTGAACCCAGGAGATGGAGGTTGCAATGAGCCGAGATCATGCCACTGCACTCCAGCCTGGGCAACAGAGCAAGACTCTGTCGCAAAAACAAACAAACAAACAAAAAAAAAACAAACAAAACAAAAACAAACTGCTGTGAAATGCAAAGGCCCCTGTGGGATATATTCATGTTTCTACCTACCAATCAGTTTAATCAGAGAAGAATAACCTTGAAGAAGAAACCAATGAATATTTACCTGTTACAGGAGAAGTGTTTAGTTTTGGATCATGGACTTGCTAATTTTATTTTGGGGGTATTAATATTGATCTTGCTTAGTTGAACCATAATTTGTTTGTTGTTGTCAAGAGCCTGTGCTTCTCAGACTAGGAGCTCCCTAATGATATAAGCTGTGTCTCCCCCATCAGACTAGAAGCTCTCAGAAAGCCAAAGTCACATCATCTCCTTAGAATAAGGATTCCCAGAGAGTGAGGCTGTGTTTCTCCATCAAACTGGGATCTTCCTAAGAGCAGAACTGTGTCTCCCATCAGAAGGGAGCCCCAGAGAGTCGGGGGTTGTGGGGAGGTGTAGGGTTAGGAGAAGAAAGAGGTAAAAGGATGTGGCTAGAGATCATACAGGTGGGGGCAAATCTCTGTTCTCTGACACCAGGGAATTAGGTGTGAGTCTTGGGTCACTGTCCTTCTATCCCTCTGGGCCTTAGAATTCGAAGAGTCTGGCAGAAAAGGAAGTGTGGAGTCAAGTATGGCTGCCTGACCATCTCACACAGCACGGTGAGGCCTAGAGGTGGTGGGTGTCTCAGGGCACGATGGACCCTCTTCTGGTGTTCTGAGCAAACAATGTCAAGCCCTCCCTCCAAGACTGACCCGCAAACCTAGGTCCAGGGAGCTGGAGACCCTTGTGGGAGGACAGATGGGACCCGAAGGCCCCAATCTAGTCTTAGTCTACACACCACATCCTTGAGGTACTGCTGGGTGAAGAGAAACACTAATGGAACAGGATGATTATGCCCATTTAACAGAGTGGAAAATGGAGGCCTAAAGAGTGTGGAGGGCCAGAGGTAATGCATCCATCCTCCACCCCCAAATTCCCACAGATAAACCGGCCCCCAGTGAAGCTGACCCTGCTGACGTGCCAAGTGAGGCCAAACCCCGAGGAGAAAAAGTGCTTCGACCTGGTGACCCGTGAGTGGTCTCTGTGCCTCTCCCCTACAGCTGCCCAGGGCTTCTCTAAAACACCTATCAGCTCCCAGGGGACTTCAGTGAGGGGTCTGTGTCCAGTTCCACACATGGTATTGAAGAGCTGCTACTGCAGGCATAAGAATCCTTAGGTCCAGGACACCCACATCACATTAAACGTCAAAATGCACCCACTTTTCATAATAAGTGGGACTATTTATGTAGAGCATATTTGAGTGGATTTGGGTCATCTGGGTTTTTAAATCATTTCTTTTTTTAAAAAAATTGTACCTTTTTTCCCCAAATACCCAGAGCTGAAAGAGATGAAATTATTGTTTCTTTACATTTTCCACTTTTCGTTCTTCGGAGCCTTTGGTGCAGGCTTTGTGTGAGAGCAGACACAGGCTGAAAAAGACCTAGATCTTGTCCTCAGGAAGCTCTCTGGCAGGGGTGTGGGGTGGGTACCCAGGACTGTAAGATGAGGGGGCTGTCCAGAAGATGGGTGCAGATATAGCCTCATAGAAGATTAGGGAGCAGGAAGGCCTACGCTGCTGTGGGGAATCAAGAAAGGCTCTTGGAGGAGAGAGTATTTGAATTTAGCCTTGAAGGACATGTAGAATGAAGAGTTTGTGGGGTGGGGGCTTTTGAGGAGACAGGATTAGCATGATGAAAGGCATGGAAGCAGGAGAGTAGGTCTGGCCAGTTTGGCCAGAGTGGAGGGTTCATGTAGCAGAGTGAGAGATGAGGCCTGGAAATCCCTCTTAAAAGTTTGGACCTTATTTCCTGGCAATAGGGAGCCATGGGAGATCTTGGAGCAGGGCAGTAGGGCAGTGGTGTAGTTAGAGCAGAGACTTGGGCACAACAGTTGGGAGCTGGTACAGGCTGGAGAAAAGAGGAAATGGGAAGCAGGGAGACCAGACAGGTAGCCTGGTCGCCCCGGAGGAGACCAGGAGGGGCCCAGTGGGATGGTGACAGTTGGTTCAGAGGATGCGCTGCCTCTGAGCTGGGTTCTCTGGGGTTCTATGCCCTGGGAGACCTCATCTGAGCCTGGAACCAGGGCTTCACGCAGAGAGAGCTTTGTTGGGATCCTACTTCGGAGGCCACTTCTGAGAAACTGCCCCTGCTGTTGGCCACTGTCATTCCGCTCCCTCCCCACTCCTAGCTTGAGAGTCCAACTTGGCAGGGACACATCTCCATGTGGCCCCAGCGGCTTTTGGCGGGGGCTCCCTGGGCTTCGGGAAGGCCAGCAGCATTTCTGTGGGCCAGAAGCCCCCTTCTCTCCCGACAGACAACCGGACCTACCACTTCCAGGCGGAGGACGAGCACGAGTGTGAAGCGTGAGTGCCCGGCCAGCCTTGTGGGTGGGGCTGGCGGCCCTATCTCTTCCCGCCTGACATCCCTGTCCCACCCCGCTCAATCTCCGCAGGTGGGTGTCAGTGCTGCAGAACAGCAAGGATGAAGCCCTGAGCAGCGCCTTCCTTGGGGAGCCCAGCGGTGGCCCGGGGTCCTGGGGGGCCGCCGGGCATGACGGGGAGCCCCATGACCTCACAAAGCTGCTCATCGCGGAGGTGAAGAGCAGGCCTGGGAATAGCCAGTGCTGCGACTGCGGGGCTGCAGGTCAGGCCTCGGGGCCGGGCAGGAGGGAGGGGGACGTAGAGGGGAGGGGCTGCACCTCCAGGCTCCAGCTGCTTTCCTCTGCAGACCCCACGTGGCTCAGCACCAACCTGGGCGTGCTCACTTGCATCCAGTGCTCGGGCGTCCACCGGGAACTGGGCGTGCGCTTCTCGCGCATGCAGTCACTCACCTTGGACCTGCTGGGCCCCTCCGAGTTGTTGGTGAGGGCGGGGCAGGGCCCAGAAGAGGCCAGACGCGGAGATAGGGGTGTAGTTTCATCGGGGGCAGGCGAGACTTGCAGGTTGTGGGTGGGTCCTGGCCAAGGTGGGCTGGGACAAGCCAGGTAGCTGGTGGTCAGGGGCGGGGCCTGAACCGGGAGGGCGCCCGAGGGGCGGGACTCTGGGGGCTCGGAGCTCCACCCTGTGCAGGCCTAACTACCAGGTCTTACTCTGCCCCACCCCTATTTTCCCACGATTCCAGCTGGCCTTGAACATGGGAAACACGAGCTTCAATGAGGTCATGGAGGCCCAGCTACCCTCACATGGCGGCCCTAAACCCTCAGCTGAAAGTGACATGTAAGGGGATTCTCAGAGAGAGGGGCGTCCTGCCTAGGGGATTCTGCCTTCGCAGCTCCCAGGGTCGCAGAAAGGTCTTAGATCAGAAGTCTGGGGAGGCTGGGCGCAGTGACTCACACCTGTAATCTCAACACTTTGGGAGGCCAAGGCGGGCGGATCACTTGAGGTCAGGCCTTCAAGACCAGCCCCGCTAACATGGCAAAACCCCAACTGTACTCAAAATACAAAAATTAGCTGGGCGTAGTGGCGCATGCCTGTAGTTCCACCTACTCAGGAGGCTGAGGCACGAGAATTGCTTGAACCCTGGAGGCAGAGGTGGCAGTGAGCCGAGATTGCACCACTGCATTCCAGCCTGGGTGATAGAGTGAGACTCTGTCTCAAAAAAAAAAAAAAAAGCCTGGGGAGCTGGGGAAGGGGAGCCTCAGATCTGGACATCTTCAGGACATGGTTCTGGAGAAAAGGAGAGCTGTATCTCCTGTGGGAGGGCCCCAGGGATCAGCTGGACAGACACAGTCCATGCTCTGAGATCCTGTGGTTGTCTTTGGTAGGGGCACCCGCAGGGACTACATCGTGGCCAAGTATGTGGAGCACAGGTTTGCACGCCGGTGCACACCTGAGCCTCGGAGACTCTGGACAGCCATTTGCAACAGGGACCTCCTGTCGGTACTGGAGGCCTTTGCCAATGGGCAAGACTTTGGACAGCCGCTGCCAGGGCCTGATGCACAGGTGAGAACCCCCTCCAAGGGCCACTTATAACCCACCTGCCTCACATATTCCCCAGTTCTTCTGCAGGACCAGCTGTTACTCCCCTCTGCCCCACCTCTGACATCTGCTCAAATCTCACCCATCAGAGTGGTAAGTGGGAAAGAGCACAGCTTCAGTCAAGCAGACCTGGGTGGGAATCCTCGCTGTTTTTTCCTAGCTGTGTGATCTAGCGCAGGTTACTTCTCTGAGTCTCATTTCCTCATCTATAAAAGGGGTTAATAATAGCACCCATGGTGATGAAGTGAGAATTAAGTCATGTATATAAAGGGCTTAGTGTACAATGGGTATGCAATAAATGTTCATACCTTTTTCTTTCACCTAAGTAGCCCTGAAATGTAAGGGCAGGTCAGTTTAGAGCCAGGAAGACCACATTGCTTTGGCTATTCCAAGAACAAACACATGAGCATGGGGAAAGGATATCAGAGACATTTGAAAAAGTAAATCAACAGGAGTTGCTGACTGATTGGACATCGAAAATTGGATGTTGGCTGGGTGTGATGGCTCACGCCTGTAATCCCAACACTTTGGGAGGCCAAAGTGAAAGGATCACTTGAGCCCAGGAGTTCAGAATCAGCTTGGGCAAAATAAGGAAACCCCCATCTCTACAACAACAACAACTAAAATTAGCTGGGTATGGTGGCACACATCTGTGTTCCCAGCTACTCAGAAGGCTGAGGTGGGAGGATGACTTGAGCCCAGGAGGTTGAGGCTACAGAGAGCTGTGACTGCGCCACTGCCCTCCAGCTTGGGTGACAAAGCGAGACCCTATCTCAGAAAAACTAAAAACGGGTATCTTTGAACTGTCTGTCTGATATCTTGGTGGGCTATCTAATGAGCAGTGCAGCACTTAGGTGAGGTAAAAATTTGGAACAGCCTACACGTGTGATAGTTGAAAACATGAGGTTGCTGAGGTCTTAGTGGGGAAGTACAATCAGGGAGAGGAGCCCAGAGCCAAGAAAGAAGTTTGGGTAACACCTGTTGGGGGCAGAGGAGGAAGAGCCATGAAAGGGAACAATGAGAGAATGGCCCTTCACCTTCCTGCCAAACATGAGGCTCTGCCCTTGCAGTCTCATCTCTCCGGGGTTCTGGCAGCTTCCTATGGGAGGATAAGAGGGTAGCAAGAGTGCAAGAGGGAAATACTGGGTTGGAGGCAGGTGCACTGGGGGTAACTCAGAGGTGTGGATGTGTTTTCAGGCACCTGAAGAGCTCGCCCTGCATTTGGCTATCAAAGTTGCCAGCCAGGCCTCCCTGCCTCTGGTGGATTTCATCATCCAGAATGGGTGAGAGCCTCCCTGCCTGTCTCTCTGGCTCCTCACACTCCCGCTCCTTTCCTTCCTGTTCTCCCACTGTCTTCCCTCCTTTCCCCTCCCACTTTTTCCCCTGACTTCGATCCCCTCATTGATCTGTTCCCCTTCCTTTCTCCCTGAACCCTCCTCTCCCCAGTGGTCACCTGGATGCCAAGGCTGCTGACGGGAACACGGCTCTGCACTACGCAGCACTCTGCAACCAGCCCGACTGCCTCAAGCTGCTGCTGAAGGGGAGAGCTTTGGTTGGCACAGGTGGGGCTTAAATACCTCCTCCGTCAGACTCCTATTCCTGACTGCCCCTTGTGTGGACTTCCGATGGTCTTGGGCTTACTTCTGACCACGTCTGTGATCTTAGGGGTTTGTCATTCATCTCTTGAATTTCAGCTTCCTCATCTGTAAAATGGGAATAATACCACTGACCTAGCGGGACTGCTAAAGAGAAAAGAAAATATTTCTGGAAGTACTTAGGCAAATAAATATTAGCTGGATCTGAATGATAATGATTGTAATAGCTAATATTTATTGTGTAACATATGCCTGGCAATGGGGCAAGTGCTTTCCATGTGTTAATTAAACGAATCCTCATAACCACTTCATCAGGTGGTTCCAAGTACTCATCATAAACAATTTTGTCCCAAAAGGTTATATAACTTGGCCTGTGGTCACGTAGCCAGAACATGGCAGAGCCAGGATTCAAACCCAGACATTCTGATTCCAGAGGCCGGTCCTCATCTCTAAGCTGTAATGTTTCTTTGACCATGACCATGACCATGACCATGACCCCTGACTTTCCCCCCTCACAGTAAACGAAGCAGGCGAGACAGCTCTGGACATAGCCAGGAAGAAGCACCACAAGGAGTGTGAGGAGCTGGTGAGGTCTCCGGGAGGCAAGGGGCCCCTGACCCTTTCTCTCTCCCTGCTGAGCCCCCAACCCTCTGAACCGCCAAGCCTTTGTTTTTGGCAGCTGGAGCAGGCTCAGGCGGGGACCCTTGCCTTCCCTCTACATGTGGACTACTCCTGGGTAATTTCCACAGAGCCTGGCTTTGACAGTGAGGAGGATGAGGAAGAGAAGGTGGGTCCCAGCCCTGTCCCTCAGACCTCTGGATGGCAGAAGGAAAGAGCCAGATTGGGCCGGATGTGTGTTGGCGGGGGCTGTGAGGTGGGGGGACAGGGCTACACCAGAGGAACCAGGCTGTCCTCATCCTCACTCTTTTGCCCTGGCAGCGCTGCTTGCTGAAGCTCCCGGTCCAGGCCCACTGGGCCAGTGGGAGGCTGGACATCAGCAACAAGACCTATGAGACTGTCACCAGCCTGGGAGCAGCCACCCCTCAGGGCGAGAGTGAGGACTGTCCCCCACCCTTGCCAGTCAAAAACTCTTCTCGGACCGTGGTCCAAGGGTGTGCAAGACGTGCCAGTGGAGGTACAGTTGGATGCCCAGATAAATGCTCACCATGCCATTCACAGAGGGCCTGTATATGCCGGGGCACTGAGCTGAGTGCATATGTTAGTCCATAGCATCCTTATGATGACCTCCCAGATAAGGGTTCTGATCTTCCCCTTACAGATAAAAGAACAGAGGTGTTAAGTCACATGCTTAAGATCCCACAGGTAATAAGTCTCTGATGTAGGATTCAAATATCAGCTCATCTTATACCAAATTCCTCAATGCTCCACTTAACAAGAGAGAAAAGAGTTTACTGAGCATCTCCTTCATCCTGAGTCCTTTGAGGGCTACCAAGACACAGTCTAGTAGGGGAGATAAAAACTGGAATGCAATTCATTATAATACAAGGCACAGTGTGATGTAGAATGTGAATCCCAAAAGGACAAGGACTTTGAGTGTTTTGTTGAATACTGTTTGTCCAGCGCCTAGTGCAGATCCTGGCTGTTCTCAATAACTATTAGTCGAATGAAGGAACAGACTTGTTCTGGGAGGTCAGGGCGGTTGGGGAGGGAGCATGTCCTACTGGGACTGGGGGTTGGTTTAGGAAGGCCCTGGTGGGGATATCATCTGAGTGAACCTGAGGGATGGGCAGGAGAATCCAAACTGGGATGGGGTGTGAGCACAAGCAAAAAAGTGAGTCAGCATGGTCCTGGCCACAGCGAACAAAGGCTTCATCAGTTGAAGGAGAATACTGGACAGGTAGATGGGGAATGGACTATTGGCAGAGAACCAGAAGAGATCGTAGGCCGGACGCAGTGGCTCACACCTGTAATCCCAGCACTTTGGGAGGCTGAGGCAGGCGGATCAATTCAGGTAAGGATTTTGAGACCAGTCTGGCCAACATGGTGAAACCCCATCTCTACTAAAAATGCAAAAATTAGCCAGGCGTGGTGGCATGCACCTGTAATCCGAACTACTCTGGAGGCTGAGGCAGGAGAATCTCTTGAACCTAGGAGGCAGAGGTTGCAGTGAGCTGAGATCGTGCCACTGCACTCCAGCCTGGGTGACAGAGTAAGACTCTGTCTCAAAAAAAAAAAAAAAAAAAGAAAAGAAAAAAGATCCTAGAGGCCAGAGACTGCTTTGAGGTTGGTCACAGAGCAAGTGATAAAGAAAAGCTTTGTCATTTCTGATTCCAGATCATTCTGAAGTCTCCAGCCTGAGTTCAGAGGTCCCTGAGACCCCTGAGAACCTGGGCAGTCCAGCCTCCTCCTCCAGCCTCATGAGCCCCGTGGAACCTGGGGGTCCCAGCCAAGCCCCACCCAACTCTGAAGAGGGCCTCCGAGAACCCCCAGGCACCTCCAGACCGAGCCTGACATCCGGGACCACCCCTTTGGAGGTGTATCTCCCCGTCAGGTTCAGGTTGGTGAGGGCTCAGCTGTGCAACCAGGGCAAATCCCCTGACTTCTCCAAGTATCCATTGATTTCCACACCTCTAAATAGTACCTGCCTGGGTCACACTCCATCTCTGGGTGCATCACTTATGCAGAAATGCTGGACCCTGGGACCCCTTCCCCCTTCACACACTTACTCCCAAATCCTGCATGGAGAGCTGAGGAGGAGCCAGGGATCCTGCCTGCTGACGTTGGAGTAAAGGAGGCTTAGCCCTCTGTGTGGCTTATTCTAGAGGCTCTCAGTGGGGTCTTCACTCTGTCCCCACCTCCAACCCAGGATCCAGTCTTCTCCCTTCCTTGCAAACCTATTCAGTCTGGAGTTTGGGGAGAAGTAGACCGGGGATATTCATAGAGTCTTCTGGAGGTCAGTTCCAGCCTTCTTGGGCCTGTGATGGACCTGGTCTGAGGGCCTTGTGGACTCTACGCACCCATCCTAAGCCCCCAGACTGACTCTGTTCCTGAGCCCTTTCTCCCCACTCTGAGGGGCTCTCTGGACACAAGGGTCACATTGGCCTTTCCCTGCCTTCCAGCTCTGAGAGCACTCGCTCCTATCGGCGGGGGGCGCGGAGCCCGGAAGATGGTCCCTCAGCCAGGCAGCCTCTGCCCAGAAGGAACATGCCGGTAGGAACTCTGGGACCATGGTTTGAGGGGCGGTGGCAGGGTGCCTGAGAGGCAGAGTTAGTCAAGAGTAAGTGTATTGGGGTGGGAGACCTCCCATGATTGGGGTACAAATGGACCCAGGCAGCCACAGTTTGGACAGTCCCTCTCCTGGTGCCCAGGTGGCCACAGTTTGGCCAGTCCCTCTCCTGGTGCCCAGGTGGCCACAGTTTGGCCAGTTCCTGCCCTAGGTGCCCACAGTTTGACCAGTCCCTGTCCTGGTGTCCAGGTGGGCATGGTTTGGCCAGTCCCTGTGCTGGTGCCCAGGCAGCTGCGGTTTGACCAGTCCCTGTCCTGGTGCCTAGGTGGCCGCGGTTTGGCCAGTCCCTGTCCTGGTGCTCCTCTTTCCCTGCTCTAGCCCAGGGCTGGGTGCAGCTGAGGAGAGCCCAGGCCTTGACGGATGGCAGTGGTGATGAGGCCCAAGCTCTGGCCTCTCCCCAGGGGAGGATGAGGGAAGTTGTGTTAGCCAGGCCAGTTGCTCAGAGAAGGCATCACTTCCCTGCAGAAGAGGCAGGATTAGGTGGCCGTGTACCAGCCCTTGTTTGCCTAACTCTCCCCTTGTTCATGAATCTCCTGGAATCCACAGGGACTTTCAGATCCCAGGCATAGAGGGAGGTGACAGGGACAGGGCAAGAGCTGTCATCCTTAATGCAGCTTCTCCCTGCTGAATCACCAAGTCTCCAATAATGGCATATATTAATTGAACCTAGGAGTGGGCACAGATGAGAGCCAGTTGTGTTGGGAAGGAAGCCTCTTCTGTCCCTTGTTCCTCTGGGAATTCCTCAGAATGGCATTGGTTATGTTGAGAGTCAGGATGGCAGGGGCAGAAGCTGGTTCTGTCCGGGGAATCATCATCTTTAATCCACCAGAGTTAGGCACCAGACACAAATCCATGTCCACATCCTGGTTCCACTATTGTCCTGAAAACCAGGTATCCATCAGATGGCATTTAATTGATGCCTGTGATTGTGGTGTGTATGATAGCAAGAGCTTGGGCTTTAGAGTAAGGAGACTTTGGACAAGTGGCTTCACTTCGTCAAGCCTCAGTTTCTTTGTCTGTAAAGTGAGAATAATCTATCCACAATAGGACAGATGTGAAACTGAGTGAGATGAACACCTGGTGTGTTACAGGTGCTTTGAAAGTGTCGGTTTCATCCTTCTTTCTGCAGGTTGGTGTCACTGAAGGAGATGGCTCAAGGACTGGGAGTCTCCCAGCAAGTTCTGTGCAACTTTTGCAAGACTAGGCTCCTTGCTGGCCCCCACATGCCACATTCTGGGCCCCAATGTTCAGCGCTCACAAAACTGGGGAGCTGAGATGTTTGTTCTCTTGGATCTCGCTCTCTCTGTTACTTGTGCTTCTGTGACTGGCCTTCTTCCTGCCATAGGCCATGCCCCTACCAAGGACACATGTCCTTTCCCTGTTAGGGCTGATGGCAGTTCTTTTCTATCTCATTACCTGCTACGGGCCTGGGAGCCCTGTGGCTGGATCTGAGTGCTCCTGAGCTGGCTTCAGTTGCAGAACTCTCAGTCCCTCATCAGATCGAGACTCTATTTCCCCCATCTGTCTGGGGGCTTCACAAGGGCAGGAGAGCCCTCCATCACTGACTTCCAGATCAGGGACCCTGCCAAGTAGGGACTGTCTTCTCAGCCAGCCGTTTATTAGTCTAGTATTCCTTTACTACATTCCAGCTCTATGTCTGGACCTGTGTTAGTCACTTCAGATGCCACACGAGTAAGACAGGGGCCCTGCAGGGGTGGTCCTTTGGTGGAAAGCTGGTCTTAAAGGTTGGGCTTGGGAATAGGCAGGGTCAGATTCCAGGGCATGACTCTGGACTCAGCGGGTTTATACCTGTGTGACCATTGCAGTTGTCTACAGACCACATCCATTCTGGCTGGTCAACATGCATGCTATACTGGCTGTTAAATAAAAATATTCTGAATGTCACCCCTTTTGAGGGACAGCGCAGCCTCCCCTAGGCACTCTCCTATGTTCCCCTGCCAAGCAGTAGAGTTGAATGCACCCACATTTGCCTGTGTCCTTGATTTAGCAGGAAGGAAAGAAATGGTCTGGGTTGATGGATGCCCACTTCTCTTCTCTTTCTCTTGGTCAACTCAGGAGCCTTTTAGTCTGAGGGAATGGAGAGGCAAAGAAATAAGGGAGAGTAATAGAAATGGGAGGGCAGAGACTTAAGGGTTCTGCTTCCCAGCACTAGAAATTCCATCATTGCTCAGCCCCAGTGAGAAAGCAGATACACCTCAGCCATCATCAACTGCTAACATCTCAACTTGCCAGTTGCTGGGTGCTGCGCCCTGGCAGGAATGGGCCAAGCCAAGCAGGGGAGACTAGAGAGCACCAGTGGCCAACACTGCTGCCTGGCTGTGGAGGCTGTGCTGTTTCCCCTGGAGACCTGACCAGTCTGTGGTTCCCACAGGAACAGGGTTGTCTTTTGAGCCCCCAGTGTCTGGTTTCATTCATCTCAGATTTGTTATTTCACTCATCTCTAATAAAGGATTGGGGGGTCAGTTTCCAGTGGTTTCATTTATGTGATCTAAAGAGCAACAGGGAGGGGAACAGAATCTTGGGGCTTGAAATTCTTTCTCTGGACCTGGCAAGGGAGATGGCCTGATGTGGAATAGTGGTTTGTAACCACAGTGTTTTGCCCTAGGGAACTTCTGATAAAGCAGAAAACAGTTTTGACTATTCCCAACTGGAGGGTGCTAGTGGCATTTAGTGGACAAAGGTCAGGGATGCTCCTAAACATACTGTGGTGCACAGGTCAACCCTCCATAGCAATGCAGTATTCAGTCCAAAATGTTAATAATGCCAAGGTTGAGAAACCCTGGAAAGAACACTGGACTAGGATTCTGGAGACCTGAAATTCTAGCTCTCCCGTGGTCCTCTGCCACTGTCTCTGTTGACTGCCCCTGAGAGAAGGATTTGGGAGCAAGTAGCTTATCTGTGAAATGATCCCAGGAAGCATAATGAGGGAATAGAGAAGTGAAACAGAAAGTCAAAGAGCAATAAAGAGCTGGGTGTGGTGGTGAGACCCTATAGTCCAGCTATTCGGGTGGGAGAATTGCTTGAGCCCAGGAGTTCAAGGCTGCAGTGAGCCATGATCGCGCTACTGCACTCCAGCCTGAGCAACAGAGCGAGTCTCTGTCTCTAACTCTTGTTGAGGACCTGTGAGAAACAGTATTGACTGCAACATGCCTTCACGTTGTCCCACTGAGAGTAAAGAAACTGGATGTTTTCCACCAGCTCTGGTTTCCTGCTGGTTGGGGGTGTCCTTTCTGAGGGCATCAATTTCCTATCACCCCAAAGCTCCTAATCAGAGAAATGTGGGGAGCTGTCCAAGGTGTGTCCAGGAATTATCTTCCAGTGACCTGCAGGGTGGATAGGTAGGCAGAGGGGATATGATGGTATCAACAGGGTCCAACCCTGAGAGGATCATCACCCTCTTTAGGCCTCAGTCTTCCCATCCATACAATAAAGAGTTTGGACTCCATGTTTTCTTAGGGTCCTTCATACCCGGATGTTCTAGGTGACCAGCAGCGCACCATGGTCAGGTCACACAGCTTAGGGTGGGGACTGGGTAGAAGTTTGAGAAAAATTCTTTTTTTTTTTCTTTTCTTTTCTTTCTTTTATTTTATTTTATTTTTTATTTTATGGCTCTGTCTCCCACGCTGGAGTATAGTGGCACAATCAGAGCTCACTGTAACCTTGAACTCCTGGGCTCAAGCAGTCCTCCTCCCTCAGCCTTCTGAGTAGCTGGGACTATAGGCCCATGCCACCATGCCTGGCTTTTTAAAATATTTCGTAGAGACGAGGTCTCTCTCTGTTGCCCAGACTAGTCTTGAACTCCTGGCTCAAGCAGTCCTCCTGCCTTCAAGCAGTCCTCCTGCCTTGGCCTCCCAAAGTTCTAGGATTACAGGCATGAGTCACCAGTCCTGGCCGTTTTTTTTTGTTTTGTTTTGTTTTGTTTTGTTTTTTTTTTTTTTTTTTTAAAGGCAATCCTAAGTAGCCTCAGGCTGCTGAGGTTGAGTCTCTTCAACCCAGAAGGGCTTGGCTGGGATTGGCCAAAAGTCCTCCCAAAATCCCAAACCATTAGAGTCTAACTTCCCAAATGTGACTGGCAGCGCTGCATGCTCAGGTCCCACCCACTGCCTCTCCCCAACACTCCTCACCTCTGTGCTGCAGCCATGCCAAATTTTCAGTTCCTGCAACACTGTCACACAGGCCAGGCACCCTCCCATCCCTAAGCTTTGCACATTTGGAACTCACTCCAAGAGAAGTGGACTGTTTTGTTCCTCTCCGGATATCCAGAACAAGAAATGCCTGGCACATATTAGGTGCTCCATAAATATATGTTGAATGCCTCTTCCTTTCTTCCGTGAACACTCTTCCTCCTCCCCTCCATGGCCACTGTGTGCTTCAGCCCAAAGTTTAAACTTCGTTTCTTCAGAGAAGATGACACCCTAAATAGTGCAGGTCCCCTCAGATGTGTCCTTAAGGTCCTTCACTGCTTCCTGCCCTTCACCCCAGCTATGATAAATACATTAATTGACCATGTCTGTTTTTGTTTAAGGTTTCTCTTGCCCATAGACTGAGTTGCAAGCTTTCTGGGACCGGGTCTGTCTTGTTCATTGCTTGGACATTCAATATGTATTTGTTGAATGGATGAAAAAACCCACTCTGTCCTACCTTGATCCCAGTCACAAAGCAATTAGAAGATAGGTGTCCACACCAAGCTGCCTCTGCGACCCAAGCTGAAATGGAGTTCGGTCAGGAAAATTGGGAGATTTCACTCGACACCCCAACCCCAGCTCCCGCTGTCCCAACCTGCACACCCTGTGGACCACTTTTCATGCCTGCCTTCCAGGTTCCTGAGCCCCACTCCCGTCACAGGAAGATCATTTTCTGTCCATTAAACTCATTTAGCAAGAGAACTGGGTCTGTAGGAGATACTTGGAGATCACTGGAGATCATTCCATGGGAAGGCAGATCTGGGCATGGCTGGGGAAGGTAGACACAGTTGTGTTTCCACCACTCCACCAAGATGACCCTTCTAAACCCAACCCCACTGAGGGGGCACTGGCCTGACCTGGCAGCGTTGCACCTGGATCAGTATTTCTCAAAATTTGGTGCACTTAAGAATGAATCTTGTCTGTAGTCACAGCACTTTGGGAGGCTGAGGCAGGAGGATCCCTTGAGACCAGGAGTTCCAGACCAGCCTGGGCAACATAGCAAGACTCAGTCTTTACAAAAAAATTTAAAAAATTAGCTGGGCATGATATATGACTCCCGCCTGTAGTCCTTGCTACTCAGGAGGCTGAGGCAGAAAGGATCACTTGAGCTGGGGAAGTCGAGGCAGTGAGCGTGATTGCTCCACTGCACTCTGGCCTCAGCAACAGAGGGAGACCCTGTCTCAAAAAAATAAAAATAATCTCCCCGACAAGCTCTCACCACTCAAGAGTGTAGTTCTGGGACCAGCAGCAACCCCAGCACCTAGGAGCTTGTTAAAAATGCAAAGCCTTACTAACAAAATAGCCAGCAAACTAAGTTTTAGGTAGACAGAGGCAAACAGGAGCCTGGATACACGTGGCATGCACAGGCCGTGTGCAGGATGGAGTGAGTGCAGGTTAAAGCAGAGCTGGATTTAGTGATCTACACAGACACAGACACACACACACACACACACACACACACACACACACACACACACGGGATTCGAGCGCACCTAGTTGTCTCCACTTGGGCATAGGCGCGGAACTGAGTCCTCCCGTTTCGAGATGCAACGGTGCAGAGACCCGGGAGCCCGGAACGCTTCCCGCGGCCCCTGGGACACCCTCGGGCGCCCCCGCGACCGCCGCATGTGGCCAGGTCACAGCCTCCCAACTTGCCAGAGAACCCTCCTTCCCAAATCTCCCTTCGGTCCCCCGGCGCCCCTGGAAGCGCCGGAGGTGGAGGGTCCCCTCTCTCAGCCTCGTCCCTCCCCTGAGGCCCGACCGGCCGGCGCGGGCAATCAGTGCCCTGGCAAGTCCTTGAAGTCTATATTTAGTGCCCGCCACCCCTCCCCCGCACAGTTGGAAGGCGGGCGGTGGGGGGTGGGGTGGGGAGAGCCCCGCCCCGCCGGGCGTGTGTGTCGTGCGTGTTTGGGGCCCGCGCGGGTTGCGCGCCCTCCGCCTTCGCGCCTCCTGCCCCCGAGGCCCGACTGCTGTCCCTGCGCCCCTCGCCCCGCCGGGCGTCGCGGGCCAACATGGGCCAGGAAGAGGAGCTGCTGAGGATCGCCAAAAAGCTGGAGAAGATGGTGGCCAGGAAGAACACGGTGAGGCTGCAGAGTTTGGGCCACGGCCCCCGCTCCCGGGAGGCGCAGGCGAGCCCCGGATTCCGGGGTGGGGACGTACTGGCGGGGCGCGTACGGGACTCCAGGACCCGAGGGAGGAGCGGCTGGTGCAGGGCCCAAGGCCCCTTAGGGACCCTTGCTGAGTACCTCGAGGTGGGTGTGTGCGTGGCCCAGGACGCCAGGGGGATCTTGCGGGTCCCAGAGGCGTGACTTGTGCACGTCCCTTTGGACGTGTAGGGTTCACCCTGGGCAGCTAGTGCGGGGCCCAGGAAAGCGGCCGAAGAGAGCTGGACGTGGGAAAGGACTTTGGGAGTCCCAGGACTTGGCGTGTGCAAAGACCGGGGAGCGGCGGCGATGGCGGGGGCGGGGCTGGGGGCAAATCCTGGTGGCCAGAGAAGTGGCAGAGAAACTTGGACTGACGGGGGTACTGAGCTGCATCCCTGCACCGCGGAGCGGGTCTGCGGGAGAAAAGTAAAAGGCTGTGGATCCTGTGACTCCACAGCTTGGGGCGTCAGGAGCAGTTCTTTTGGCAGCTTTCCCTTTCCTTGGCCTTGGGGTGCGGCCCG
>NW_016808328.1:1937452-1974246 GCF_001698545.2 Rhinopithecus bieti
CAGAGAAACTTGGACTGACGGGGTACTGAGCTGCATCCCTGCACCGCGGAGCGGGTCTGCGGGAGAAAAGTAAAAGGCTGTGGATCCTGTGACTCCACAGCTTGGGGCGTCAGGAGCAGTTCTTTTGGCAGCTTTCCCTTTCCTTGGCCTTGGGGTGCGGCCCGGACGGGCGGGGGCCGAACAGGTGCGGGGCCCGCGGGGCGGGGAAGGGGCCGGGCTGGAGGCCTGTGCAGCGAGGGCGAGGGCGGAGGGAGGAGCGGGCTCCGCGGGACGTTGGGAGCAGGGCTGACAGCCCTACCGGAGGGTCCTGGCCAGAGCGCAGATCCAACTGGAAGTTAATGTTTGATCTTCCCCGTGATCTTTGCCTGGGGTTGGCGGCCGACTGGTCGCCTGGCCAGAGCAAATTTGGCCTTGGGTCCTGGAGGGCCTGGGCTCGCCCTGGGAGGGAAGAAAGGGAGCCTGGTGAGCATGACCATCCCACCTCCCCGCCCTGTCCCAGGGTTCTCTTCCTCCCTCCCACCATCGGTAGCCATGTGCTGCAGCCACCTGCACTTCCAGGACCTAGGAGCCTGGGAAAGGAAGAGACCCTAATAGAAGTTTTAGAGCCAGGAAGAGTAGCCAAGGCCCAGGGAAGGGTCGCTGGGACCATGGAGTGGCAGGGAGCCCTAGAGTGGACACTGGGCAGTCATGAGTTGGTGTCTATATAAAGGCCAGAGCCTCAGTTTCTCCATCTGTAAGAAAGAGATCTGCCTCTGGAGAAGGGATGTCACTGGATTCTTGTCTCTGCTGGCAGTGATGAGGATTGGAGAGATGAGACAGAGATGTAAACCCCTTAGTAGGACTCAGACCAGTGCGTGGTAAGAGCTGGCGAACAAGACCTGCTTCTACGCAGCCAGGTCCAACACAGAAAGTTACAACACAAACCTGCAGAGTGCTGGGAGCTTCTCACCCGACAATCCCAACCTCTATGCTTTCCCCATTCCAGACTCCTCCACAATACTCAGTACAACTGAACCTCAAGTCATGAGGGGCATTTTCTCAGCTAGGGTTGGCGGAGCCCAGCCAGGGATTCTGAGCCAAATTACAGTTCAAATAGACAGGTTATCCCAGCCCAGCTCCTTACTGACCCCCAAGCTTGGGCCGGGAAAGAAATTCTGGGCCTCTGGGTAAGAGGGGTAGAGTGGGGATGCCTAGAGACCCGGGGACAGGCAGCCTGCTTGGAGTAGAGCTCTGGCTGAAGATGAAGGAACCTGCCATGGCCTCCCCCTCACTCCTTTTATGACCCTAGGCAAAAGCCATTCAACCTTCCCTCTCTGGGCCTCGAGTTTCCTCTTCTGTGAAGTGAGAAGAGGAAATGGTGTCTTTTGGAGATGGATTCCTGTGGAAGTGCCTAGAGCTGTCCCCAGAAAAGATGCAAGTCTGGCCGCAGGGTCCCTGCAGCGTGGAGCCAGTTTACAGCCACGTCTGCGCCTGGGCTCTTGGCAGCATCTGGGTGGGCACGGAGCTCTGGGCGTCTGGCCGAGAAAGGTGGGGCCTGCTCTGGGAGTGAAAGTGGACCCGCCCAGCGGTGGTTAGGCAGAGGAGGCCATACTTCCTGTAATAAGACGGATCCTCCACGTTGCAGCTCAGGCCTGGGGTTTACTGCCAATTGCTGAAGTCTCAGCCACTTAGGGCTTTGTCACATCCTCTGAGCATGCACTGACAGAAGCAACTTCAAACATACAACAAAGTGCCTACGGTCACAGCTACACACACACACATAGCTATAATGTGCGGCTACAACACAGCAGTTAAACAAGCAACTGAACCTAACTGCATATGAGACACGGCTACTGACACCAACATGACAAGCATCCTGATCCATATGACCCACATTGACCATTAGAGTAACAGAATGATACGCAAAGACAGCCACACACGTGCGCACGCAGCACAGCTACACCCAGACATGCAATGCTACAGACTTAGCAAACAGCCACATTTATACATTCAGATGTTATAACACAGGCATCATCCCACAAAGACAAATAGACACAGCTGTGCCTGGAGCTGCATATTCACAGCTCCACACTTAGAGATACACCCAGCAACATTTGCACAAGGCTTTGTGAACCCAGCTACAATCCAGGCTCATGGCTGTTCTCCTCCAATATGACCCAGTTATACAACCGTGACACACGAGGTATATACCCAGTGGGGAGCTGGAACTGGCGTAACACTGATTGTTGCATTTTCAGGAATTTTGCAACCTGGTGGTTAAACACAGCAATTGTTTAAAAAAATCACATTATCTGCTTACAATTAAATAAATTATATTAAAAACAAAGGTAATGAATCCTCCAAAATAATCACTTCCTGATCATTTTACTACATTGTACTGTCATATATGGTCAGAGGTAATTTACTTCTGTTGTTATCTGTACGGTGGAAATGCTATAGAATGGCATGGTACTGTACATCTCCTCCCAAAGCTTCAGTTCAGTGACAGCATGTCAGTAGCTTGAAATTGGCCATGGGATGAGTGTTTACACCACAGAAATTGGCAAACACTATAGGTCAGTTTTTTTTTTTTCCCCCCTTGAGAACTGGTTGTTAAACGTTGACCAGCACACCACTGCACTTACCCATGTTGATATTCCATGATTGTGTATGTGTAGACAGATCTATGCCTACGCTAACACAATTTGTATAGTGGTTAGAGCCCAAAAGGCCTGAGTTTGAATCCTGCTTGGCTCCTTATAAAGCATGTGACCTTGAGAAAATTACTTAACCTCTCTGTTTCTTGGATTGCTCCTTGGTGAACATGGGATAATAATTCTGTAAAAATGGGACTAATACGCAGGACCCACCCGATAGGGTCATTGTGAAACTTAAATGAGATAATGCAGGTAAAATACTTAGAAGAGTACTCAGTACATAGCAAGCCTTTAATTAATGTTACACTTGGAGTTGTGCGCCCCCAAGTTCACATGCACATACATCTGCAGGTCACGCCTCTGAAAACATGCCGCGAACCCAAGTTCTCAGGGAGGCTAAGGACTGACAGAGGGCAGCTCTTGGGACATGGTCCAGGTCCTGGCAGGGTGGGGATTGGCAGCTGGAACCATGAAGTGTGGGCCAAGGATAGGAACATACAGGACACAGTCAGCTGGTGCTCCCCAGGGAACTGATCTCAGGACAGCAGGCAGGTATGGCTTCTAGGAAGGGGTTGGGGGAAAGGAGAAGGCTGAAATGGGTCAGAGGGTGTCCAGGGCCTGGCAGCTCACAGATTTTCAAACCTAAACCTTCTTTTTCTCCCTCCCGCCTTCTTTCTGCTTTAATCCTGCACAAGTTCATCCACTCAGGAAGCACTGGGCTCTCTGTTGAGCCCTAAGGTCTCAGAGATTAGAACGGTTCTCTTTACTTGATAGAAGTCAAAGTATCTGTCCACACAAAGACTTGAAATGAATGTACCTAGCAACTTTATTTTTAGCAGCCCCAAACTGGAACCTATCCATCAGTCCCATCAACCAGTGAATGAATTTAAAACATTGTGGTAGACTGAGCATGGTGGCTCAAGCCTGTAATCCCAGCACTTGGGGAGGCCAAGGCAGGAGGATCACTTGAAACCAGAAGTTTGAGACCAGCTTGGGCGACATGGCAAAACCCCATCTCTACAAAACAATACAAAAAATTAGCCAGATGGGGTGGTTCACACCTGTGGTCCCAGTTATTCAGGAGGCTGAGGTGGGAGGATCACCTGAGCCTGGAAAGTCAAAGCTGCAGTGATTGTGCCACTGCGCTCCAGCCTGGGCAACAAGGTGAGATCTTGTCTCAAAAAAAAAAAAAAAAAAAAAAAAAAAAAAAAAAAAAAAAAAATTGTGGTACAATCCATACAGTGGAAAACCACTCAGCAATAAAAATGAACTACTGATCCACGAGACAACATGGATGAGTCTCAAAAATAATTATGCCGAAATAAGCCAGATAAAAAAGGGGTTTTGCCCTACATACTCTTTATATAAAATCCTTAAAGATACAAGGTCACCCATAGTAACAGAAGGCAGAATTGTGGTTGTTTAGGATTGGGGACGGGGAGGGATGGATTAGAAAGAGGACAGGAAGAAGCTTTTGGGGCTGGTGGCTGTGCTTTTATCTTGATTATGGTGAGGATTCCATGGGTGTACAGGTATGTTGAAACTCATCAAATTTTACGCTGTAAAATATGCAGTTATTGTATGTCAATTATACCTCAATAAAGCTGTTTTTTTGTTTTGTTTTGTTTTGTTCAAGTTGGAGTCTCGCTGTGTCACCCAGGCTGGAGTGCAGTGGTGCCGTCTTGGCTCACTGTAACCTCCATCTCCCGGGCTCAAGCGATTTTCCTGTCTCAGCCTCCTGAGTAACTGGGGTCACGGGCATGCGCCACCACGCCTGGCTAATTTTTGTATTTTAGTAGAGATGGGGCTTCACCATGTTGGCCAGGCTGGTCTTGAACTCCTGGCCTCAAGTGACCCACCAACCTCAGCCTGCCAAAGTTCTGGAATTATAGGTGTGAGCCACCGTGCAGGCCAAGCTGTTTTGTTTCGTTTTTTAAAAAGCCCCCAGTCCTCACCCTGCGAAGTTCACAGTGGAGAGGTAAGGGAAGGACGCTACAGGCACACGAGAAACAATAAGCCAGGAAGGAATTCATTTTGGAGGAAAGATGGGGAAAGGGGAGGGCATTCCTGGGAAGAGGCACAGCAGAACCAAAGGCTGGAGGTCAGGAGCCTGGCTCAGAGGGTTTGAACCCAGCAGGTGGCGGGGGATGAAGTTAGAGCATCATCTAGGACAGAATGTTTCTCGTCTCTCTCCTTCCTTCTGCCCCTTGCCTGTCCTTTGGCCACGTGTCTGTATTCTCCTCCTCCATGTACCAAGACCACACAATAGTTAGAGAAGCCCGGGCGGGACCTGGGCCCCAGTCCTCACCTTGTGGTCTCCCACAGGAAGGGGCCCTGGACCTTCTGAAGAAGCTGCACAGCTGCCAGATGTCCATCCAGCTACTACAGGTGGGGTGGGGGCGGGAAGCCTTGGGGCAGTGCCTGGGAGGAGAGCTGGTGGGTGAGGGAAAGACGCCCAATGGGGGAAGGTGGAGTCTGGGAGGAATTTCTGAGGGGAGGCCGCGGGGGTGGGAATCTTGAGGTGCAGACCTCCCAGGGAGGGACTGAGGGGGACACAGGGGCATCTTGGGGGCAGAGAGGGTACCTTCTAGGTGTCAGGAACCTCTGGGCCTTGGAGCAAGACTGGTTTGCTTTTCTTGAATACTCCAATTCCCAAGGCCCTGGGCCTATGGGATCCAAGAGGCCAATGATCCAGGGAGAGGGAAAAGTCCCCCATTTAAAAATCCCTATGTGGCCCTTAAAGTCCCCCAATTTACCAAAAGCTCCTGGCCATGAAAAATGAGCACAGACAGATGCAAGGTCTCATAGCTGGAGCTGCTGTCTCAGTTGAAACTGGAGCTCAAAGACACTAGAGGGAGCTGGCCACGGTGGCTCATGCCTGTAATCCCAGCACTTTGGGAGGCCAAGGCGGGCAGATCACCTGAGGTCAGGAGTTCAAGACCAGCCTGGCCAGCATGGTGAAACCCCGTTTCTACTAAAGATACAAAAATTAGCTGGGGATGGTGACCGACACCTGTAATCCCAGCTACTCGGGAGGCTGAGACACGAGAATCACTTGAACCTGGCAGGTGGAGGTTGCAGTGAACTGAGATTGCACCACTGCACTCCAGCCTGGGCAACACAGCGAGACTCCATCTCAAAAAAATAGACAATAGAGGGTTGGGAATAGGAGGGGTCCTGACAGTCAGCCAAGTGCCACCCCCAACCCTAGGTGCAGCCTTTCACCAAAGCCACAGGTATCCTCCATGTCAGGCTTAGCCCTGGACCCTCGATCTCGTGCAGAGCAGGGCCTCAGTTATAGTAGTGGGGTTCTGACCTCAGCCAGGAGTCAGGGCTAGGACTCTGGGGATACAGGTTGGAAGGGGAGGTGGTGGTAGAGCTGGGGCAGGACCTGCCAATGAGGGCAGCCATTCTTGTGTATCCATTCCCCGATCATGCCTTAACCCTGTCACTTTGCAGACAACCAGGATTGGAGTTGCTGTTAATGGGGTCCGCAAGCACTGCTCAGACAAGGAGGTGGTGTCCTTGGCCAAAGTCCTCATCAAAAACTGGAAGCGGCTGCTAGGTGAGACAGGACAAGGTTGACTTGAGTCCTGTTTTTCTCCTAGCACTTGGGACAGGACTGGGCCTGACTCATAGCCGGCACTCAGTGTATGTCTGTTGAGTGACTTAATCAGTGACAGATGGCCTCTGGATCTGGGAGGTAGCTAGTGGGGGACTGCCAATGTTTGTGTACATAAGTGCAAGATTTGTAGACTTGTGAGTTTTGTGTACATGGGACCCTTATGTGTTTGTGCTCTCACGCATTTGTATATATAATACACATTGACATACATACATTTATCTGAATATGTGCAGAGGTGTGTTTGCCAATGTATTTATGTCCCCATGTGAGAATGCATATTTGTACACACGGTTCTGTTGTATGTGCATTTGTGTGTAAATGTGTTTGTGTGTGTGTTGGGAGTGTGTGTGCAGCTGTCCTCGTCCCTGCCCTTTGCTCCCTGCCCACTAAAGTCAGGCTGGATTCTGCTGAGACAGAGCTTAGCTGAGGGACAATGCCACNATCTGGGAGGTAGCTAGTGGGGACTGCCAATGTTTGTGTACATAAGTGCAAGATTTGTAGACTTGTGAGTTTTGTGTACATGGGACCCTTATGTGTTTGTGCTCTCACGCATTTGTATATATAATACACATTGACATACATACATTTATCTGAATATGTGCAGAGGTGTGTTTGCCAATGTATTTATGTCCCCATGTGAGAATGCATATTTGTACACACGGTTCTGTTGTATGTGCATTTGTGTGTAAATGTGTTTGTGTGTGTGTTGGGAGTGTGTGTGCAGCTGTCCTCGTCCCTGCCCTTTGCTCCCTGCCCACTAAAGTCAGGCTGGATTCTGCTGAGACAGAGCTTAGCTGAGGGACAATGCCACCCTTTTGTTTTCAGACTCCCCTGGACCCCAAAAGGAGAAAAAGGAGAGGAAAGAAAAAAAACAAAGAAGAAGGAAAAAGGGCTTGACTGTTCAGACTGGAAGCCAGAAGCAGGCCTCTCTCCACCAAGGAAGAAACGAGAAGACCCCAAAACCAGGTATTCTTTTCTGGGATGGAGACAAGGGAGCTGACACTTGTCACATCCTCTGCCAGCAGCTCTGTGTATATTATCTCATTTAAACCTCACATCCTGGGGAGGAAAATATTGGTATTATCTCATGCAGTGCCCCCTCTGGGGGTCTTCTTTGGCTCAACCAGACGTTAGACGCACAAGACCCAAATAGGCCATAAGTAATACTGGCTTTGCCTAGAAGGATGCAGGGACAGGAAGGAATGCGTCTGCAGGAGGGCCTCCAGCATTCCTCTACAGAGAGTTCCCATAGGAGACCACACAGCAGTCTAGAGCTCTTCTCTGGCCCACCCAGGCAACAGACTGGGTGCACGGAAACAAGACCACAGTGGGTATATACCTCACATCCAAATCTTGTAACAGTCCCAAAGACAAAGTTTCCAAGATGCTAGCAAAGGCAATAGCCACTTATAAGATTCACTGCACCTGGTGTGGTGGCTCATACCTGTAATCCCAGCACTTTGGGAGGCTGAGGCAGAAGGATCACTTGAGCCCACGAGTTTGAGACAAGCCTGGGCAACATGGCAAAACTCCGCCTCTACAAAAAATACAAAAATGAGCCAGGTGTGGTGGTGCGCACCTGTAATCCTAGCTACTCTGGAGGCTGAGGTGGGAGAATCACTTGTGCCCGGGAGATGGAGATTGCAGTGAGTTGAGATTGCGCCACTGCACTCCAGCCTGAGCAACAGAGCAAGACCCTATCTCAAAAACAAACAAAAACCAAGACATATATTATAAATTAAAAGGATCTCTACTTTCTGTATTATACAATAAAATTTTAAATTTGAATTGTTGAGGTTTTCGCAATGATCCTGTACTGCTTTTGAAACAAAAAAATAATAATAATGCTTTTAAAACTAAACAAATAAGAGTGATAAAAATCTGTTGTAGAAAATAATGGAAGGCCGGGCACGGTATCTCACCCCTGTAATCCCAGCACTTTGGGAGGCCAAGGTGGGTGGATCACCTGAGGTCAGGAGTTCGAGACCAGCCTGACAAACATGAAGAAACCCCATCTCTACTAAAAATACAAAATTAACTGGGCGTGGTGACACATGCCTGTAATCGCAGCTACTCAGGAGGCTGAGGCAGGAGAATCACTTGAATCCGGAAGTTGGAGGTTGCAGTGAGCCGAGATTGCGCCATTGCACTCCAGCCTGGGCAACAAGAGTGAAACTCCATCAAAAAAAAAAAAAAAAGGAAAATTTAGAAAAGTAGAAAAAAAAATCGCCCACATTCCCACCACCCAAAGACAATCACCACTCTTGATGTGTTGGTGTATGGCTTTTCTTTCTATTCTCTCTTTGACTTGTTTTCTATAGTCATCCCCAATTTTAATAGCCTGCTTTTTAAAAGGTAATGCCTGTGAGATGGTTTTGTCACATTTTCTATGTTCCGTTCCTTTCCTTTGCTTATTTTGCAAGTGTATCCTACTTGGAAAAACCCTAACTGGCATCTAACTTTTCACACGAATGTGTTTTCTTTTCCCAAAGGGGTTAGAAGTGTGGCTGGGGGGAGCCCCTGACCATCTCCACAGTGCCTAGCACAGAGTGAACATTTACTGAATATTGCCAGCCCATTTGTAGCAGCATGGTCGCCCACCCTGTGGATTACCTCCCGTTCATGCCCTGGCTGTCTGGCCATGTCTGGAGCACCTGTGTGGTTATGAGAACCTTGGCAAATAAAGGACCAGGAGCAGGAGAGCTCTTGTGAGATGAAGTTGAAGGACTAGAGGCTGAACTACTGGGGAGGGACCAAATGGGATTTGGGACTAATCTGTCACGTGGGGAGTGTAGGCATTGAGGTAAAGGTGGCAGCCTGAGCATATGCAGTTTTTGTTTTTGTTTGCTCCATCCCCAAGCCCCACTAAATGAACGGTAAAGAGGCTGGGCGCAGTGGCTCATGCCTGTAATCCCGGCACTTTGGGAGGCCGAGGTGGATGGATCACCTGAGATGAGGAGTTTGAGGCCAGCCTGACCAAGATGGCGAAACCCCATCCCTACTAAAAATACAAAAATTAACCAGGGGTGGTGGTGCACGCCTATAGTCCCAGCCACTCGGGAGGCTGAGGCAGGAGAATCGCTTGAACCCGGGAGCAGGGGTTGCAGTGAGCTGAGCTCCCACCACCGCACTTAAGCCTGGGCAACAGAGCGAGACTCCATTAAAAAAAAAGAAAAAAAACAAAACAAAACAGTAAAGGAATTTCTTTTAAAGGCCTGTATGAGGACAACAGGTGTAGGAGAGGTAACAATGGAAAAGCAGAAAGCCAAGTTCTGGGCTGAACTTGGTCACTTATGGCCTTCATCTCTGAGACTCAGTATTATGGCCTGAAACACAGACATCATTTTCTCAGTTCTTTCTTCTTAAAAATAAAATGTTTTGTTTGTAATAGTCTTTAATTACATTTTAGTTGTTTTTGTTTAGCTATTTTGTGTTTTTTATAATACAGATAATTACTTGCTCATTGTAGAAAGTTTTAAAAATACAAATAAATAAGAAAATAAGCCAGGCGCAGTGGCTCATGCTTGTAATCCCAGCACTTTGAGAGGCTGAGGCAGGTGGATCATGAGATCAGGAGTTCAAGACCAGCCTGGCCAATACAGTGAAACCCTGTCTCTACTAAAAATACAAAAATTAGCTGGGCCTGGTGGCGGGTGCCCGTAATCCCAGCTACTCAGGAGGCTGAGGCAGGAAATTACTTGAACCTGGGAGGCAGAGGTGGCCGTGAGCCGAGATCGCGCCACTGCACTCCAGCCTGGGTGACAAGACTACACTCCGTCTGAAAAACGAAACAAAAAAAGAGATAAGGGCCAGGCATGGTGGCTCACCCCTGTAATCCTAGCATTTTGGGAGGCTAAGGCAGGTGGATCACGAGGTCAGGAGTTCAAGACCAGCCTAGCCAACATGGTGAAACCCCGTCTCTACCAAAACTACAAAAATTAGCTGGGCATGGTGGTGCGTGCCTGTAGTTCCAGCTACTTGGGAGGCTGAGGCAGGATAATTGCTTGAACCGGGACCCGGGAGGCAGAGGTTTCAGTGAGCTGAGATTGCGCCACTGCACTCCAGCCTGGGTTACAGAATGAGACTCTGTCTCAAGATATAAAATAAAATAAAGTAAAATAAAATAAACTAAAGTATCATTTATTATCTAGAAACAAGCACTCACATGTAATTGTGTGTATATACATCCTGCTAGACTATTTCTATGCATTACTACCTATAAATAGGTATAAAATACCTATTTGTTTTAATAAAATTGAATTACACTCGTATACTATTTTGTAAACTTTTCACGTACATAAATGTATTCATTTCAGTAGCAAGGTGTGTTTAGTGTAAAAGTTTAGAAAATCAAACACAAGAAGAAAATAACAGAAATGACCATTGTTAACATTTTGATGTATATCTTTATAGTTTTTTAAGAACATACAGGCCAGGCCAGACTCAGTGGTCACACCCTTGATCCCAACACTTTGGGAGGCCAAGGCGGGCAGATCACTTGATGTCAGGAGTTCGAGACCAGCCTGGCCAATATGGTGAAACCCTGTCTCTACTGAAAATACAAATATTAGCTGGGCATGGTAGCGGGTGCCTGTAATCCCAGCTACCTGGGAGGCTGAGGCAGGAGGATCGCTTGAATTTGGGAGGCTGAGGTTGCAGTGAGCCAAGATCACCCCACCGCACTCTAGCCTGGACAACAGAGCGAGATTCTGTCTTTAAAAAAAAAAAAATACATATGGGCCGAGCAAGGTGGCTCACGCTTGTAATCCCGGCACTTAGGGAGGTGGAGGCAGGTAGATCACTTGAGCTCAGGAGTTAGAGACCAACGGCGAAACCCCATCTCTATTAAAAGTAAGAAAAATTATCTGGACGTGGTGGCATGCACCTGTGTTCCCAGCTACTTGGGAGGCTAAGGTGGGAGGATCATTTGAGCCTGGGAGGCGGATGTTACAGTGAGCAGAGATCACACCACTATACTCTGGCCTGGGTGAGAAGTGAGACTCCGTCTGAAAAAAAAAAAAAATTCATATGTACATTGATATTTATATTTTGTTAATAAAATTTGAAGTGCACTATACATTTTCAGGGACACTAAATTGTTATGCCCAATCACTTTTCACAGCCATGGAGCTCTGAAATGAAGTTGTCGCTGTGGCTGAGCAGAAAATGGAGAGGTTTCTCCTCGTTCTGCTGGGAGAAGCCAGTTGTCAGGGGTCCTATTTCAGCTCAGTTAATTAATTTCCTTTCTTTTTAGTTTTCTTAATGATAATTCATTATACAAACACTGTAACCACATTAGTGAAACTTAGAGTAAGCATGGGAAATATTTGTGCACATCAGACAAATTAAGCAGCTTTTATTTTTCTTCCTCTCCTCTCCCAGGCCTAGTCTAACTGCATACGTAATTTTTCTATTCCTTTAGGCAGAGTGTTTTTTTTTTTTTTTTTTTTTGAGGCGGAATTTCACTCTTTTTGCTCAGGCTGGAGTGCACTGGTGCAACCTTGGCTCACTGCAACCTCTGCCTCCTGGGTTCAAGCGATTCTCCTGCCTCAGCCTCCCGAGTAGCTGGGATTACAGGTACCTGCCACCATGCCCAGCTAATTATTATTTTTTTTTTTTTTTTTTTTTTGAGGTGGAGTTTCGCTCTTGTTGCCCAGGCTGGAGTGCAATGGCGCGATCTCAGCTCACTGCAACCTCCGCCTCCCAGGTTCAAGTGATTCTTCTACAGGCATGAACCACTGCGCCCAGCCTCTTTACTGCCTCCTAACTGGGATTACAGGCATGTGCCACCACGCCTGGCTAATTTTTGTATTTTTTTTAGTAGAGACAGAGTTTCTCCATGTTGCTCGCGCTGGTCTCGAACTTCCGACATCAGGTGATCTGCCCGCCTCAGCTTCCCAAAATGCTGGAATTATAGGTGTGAGCCACCGCACCCAGCCTTTTTGTATATTTAGTAGAGACAGGGTTTCACCATGTTTGACCAGGCTGGTCTTGAACTCCTGACCCCAGGTAATCCAACCACCTCAGCCTCCCAAAGTGCTCCCAAAGTGCTGAGATTACAGACGTGAGCTACCATGCCCGGCCAATTTATTTTTTTCAGACAGAGTCTTGCTCTGTCACCCAGGCTGGAGTGCAGTGGCGCGATCTTGGCTCACTGCAAGCTCTGCCTCCCGGATTCACGCCATTCTCCTGTCTCAGCCTCCCGAGTAGCTGGGACTACAGGCACTCGCCACCACGCCTGGCTAATTTTTTGTATTTTTAGTAGAGGCGGGGTTTCACCATGTTGGCCAGGATGGTCTTGATCTCCTGACCTCGTGATCCACCCGCCTCGGCCTCCCAAAGTTCTGGGATTATAGGCGTGAGCCACTGTGCCCGACTTTTTTTTTTTTTTGAGACAGTGTCTCACTGTGTTGCCCAGGCTGGAGTGCAGTGGCATGGTCACAGTTCACTGCAGCCTGCAACACCTAGGTTCAAGTGATCCTCTAACCTCAGCCTCCTGAGTAGCTGGGAGTGTGGGTGCAAATTACTTTTTTAAATATAAAACAGTATTTGAATTTTTGTCCTTAGGAACTATAAAGATTATACATGATTTGGAAATGAGACTGTAGCAAACAATGGCCAAAGAAGAGTCACCCATTCTATGCCTTCTCCTTTGTCTGGTCACTCAGAAATATCCTACTATCAGCTATTGTTGTGGGAAACTAAGGACCAGAGAGACCAATAGGAGAACAGGAGGATTGTTTATTTAAGGTATGCACCGGCCCAGTGGATTCATATCTAAAAAACTGAGCATTTTAACAAAGACAGAGCAGGGTTTTTATAAGCAGTCTTACAGAAGCAAAGCAAAAGCAGTTAATTATATGATAAGTCACATAATCTACAGCATAGCATAACTTGTGGCCTTGCATAGCTGGTGGCCTTGTAGCTGTATTGAAAGAAAAAAAAAGAACTGGCTAAATGCAGACGTTTGTAAAACATAGTCATGCTTAAGAAGCCAGGGAAAGGAGTAATAGTAAAGGAATTTGTCTTTCTTTCTTTTTTTCCTTCAACCTTGCTCTGGAGAGGAGGGGGATCTGGAGCCCATTCCTTTGGCCTTGGCTTCTCAAACAGCGTTATCTTATAACTGTCCTTGAAGTGAGCTTGCTAGGCAGAGGAAAATTTGTTCTTTTCTTTTAACCCTTGCCTTGCCTGTTACTTTTCTTGGAGTGAATGAATGCATATTTATTTTTAAATTTCTGCCTCACTATGATTGTTGTTGCTTGTCACCTCCCATTATTTTTATCCATGTATTCACCATAGTCTACTTTTTCTTCTGCATAAATTCGAGACCCCTGGCTGGGTGCAGTGGCTCATGCCTATAATCCCAGCACTTTGGGAGGCCAAGATGGGCGGATCACTTGGGGTCAGAAGTTTGAGACCAGCCTGGCCAACATGGCAAAACCCCATCTCTACTAAAAATACAAAAATTAGCTGGAAATGGTGGCACGCACCTGTAATCCCAGCTACTTGGGAGGCTGAGGCATGGGAATCCCTTGAACCCAGGGCATGGTGGTTGCAGTGAGCTGAGATGGTACCATTCTATTCCAGCCTGGGTGACAGATTGAGACTCCATCTCAAAATAAATAAATAAAAATAAAAATAAATTCCAGACTCCTTTTTCACTGATGTGCCACATCTCCAAGGCCTGGTTAGAATGCTGATATTCTGTGCCGTGTCATCTTGACAGACATCACCCATTTGGCACACTTCCCTGTCCCCTGATCACCACATCTCATTTGCTGCTAGAGAAAATATTGTGCTGGAGTATTTCCTTCCATCTGTCTCATGATAGGGTCCTAACTCACTGGCCCGAGTAACTGCACACAATTCAGGGACATTTCGAGAAGCAAACTGCTAGCTGTTTTGGACTCATGCCTTACAAACTGATGAAGTACCTGTAATACAGGTCTTCGAAACATGGTTTCTATTTTCTTTCCTTTTTTATTTTTTATTTTTGAAACGGAGTCTCTCTCTGTTGCCTAGGCTGGCATGGTCTCAGCTCACTGGAACCACCATCTCCCAGGTTCAAGTGATTCTTCTGCCTCAGCCTCTGAGTAGCTGGGATTACAGAGCATGCCACCATGCCCGGCTAATTTTTGAATTTTTAGTAGAGACGGGGGTTTCAGCATATTGACCAGGCTGGTTTCGAACTCCTGACTCAAGTGACCTGTCTGCTTTGGCCTCCCAAAGTGCTGGGATTACAGGTGTGAGCCACCGCGCCCAGCTGGTTTCTATTTTCTTACAGTCTAATCTTTAGACTTTTCCTGATGCTCTAGCCCAGACCTGTATCAACTAATATGTCACCTTTTTATTTATCTTGCTATCGTATTCTAAGCATTTTTTCATGTTCCTGAATAGTTTTCATAACAGTCATTTGCAATAACTACAGAGCATTTCTGATTTGTCCTAAAAAGAAAAGCAATGAGGAAGAGTCAGAAAGTGGTTCTCCAGGGTGGAGTCTCGTGTCTTCTCTCCCCTCTCCCACTGTAGGAATTCCAGCTTATGGTTCCTGCTTGCATTGTCTATCCACAAGGGGCACTAAGGAGAAACCCCACAGAAGAACTCCCAGGGCCTGTTGTGGGAGTGCAGGGGCATGTGAATGAGGACCTCTCTTCCCCTCTCCCGTGTGTCTGGTGGAGGGCTGCTCCTGGGGTCATTAGTTAGTGACCAGCACTTCCAGCCAGCCTAGCTGAGGGAGAGAACTCCCTCAAACAGAGGCTCTAGGGAGCTTGCAGGAGGCAGCTCTTGGGTCCAGAGGCCACGGAGAGAGTGACCACCCAAGGGGAAGTGGGCTGAGCACAGATAGTGTTCACCACAGTGACCAAAACCTGCCAAATGCTGCTCTTGTGGAATTTACATGGGGTGTCGGACAATAAATATAATTAAATATAAGTAAGTAAATTGGCCGGGCGTGGTGGCTCACGCCTGTAATCCCAGCACTTTGGGAGGCCGAGGTGGGCAGATCACCTGATGTCAGGAGTTTGAGACCAGCCTGGCCAACATGGTGAAACCCCCTGTCTACTAAGAATATAAAAATTAGCTAGGCGTGGTGTCACGTGCCTGTCATCCCAGCTACCCGGGAGGCTGAGGCAGGAGAATCACTTGAACCCAGGAGGCAGAGGTCTCAGTGAGCCGCTGAGATAGCACCACTGCACTCCAGTCTGGGCAACAGAGTGAGACTCTATCTTAAAGAAAAAAAAGTCAATTATGCTAGTCAAATATGCTAGAAGGTGACATGTGCTATGGAATTAAAAGGAGGGCAGGGTAAGTGAGATGGGGAGTGGGGTTTGCAATTAACAAACAGATTAATTTTTTAAAACCAGTAAAAGGAAGAACTACATTATGTATCATAAAAAGAATGTAGCTGCATGCGTTTTGGAAAAATTGGGGGAAAAATTCACTTTTTTTTTTTATTTTTTAGTTTTTGAGGCGGAGTCTTGCTCTGTCACCCAGGCTGGAGTGCAGTGGCGCGATCTCAGCTCACTGCAAGCTCCGCCTCCTGGGTTTACGCCATTCTCCTGCCTCAGCCTCCCGAGTAGCTGGGACTACAGGCACCCGCCACCTCACCCGGCTAGTTTTTTGTATTTTAGTAGAGATGGGGTTTCACCGTGTTAGGCAGGATGGTCTCGATCTCCTGACCTCGTGATCCGCCCGCCTCGGCCTCCCAAAGTGCTGGGATTACAGGCTTGAGCCACCGCGCCCAGTTGAAAAATTCACCTTTAAACCCATCACCCTAGCTGTAAACAGCATTTGAGTATATTTTCTTTAGATCTGCTTTTCCTCCTGTGCATTGGTTTTCTTGCGTGACTTTAGTCACAGTCCACATCTAATTTTGTCTCTTGCTTTTTTTATTGCTATTTTAACCCAGCTCTTCTATCCCCAAGGCCCATGTGTTTCTCCTCTCCTCCTCCTAAAGTGCCTGCCAGGGAGGCTGAAGCTGATCTCTCTGTTTCTCTGGTTCCAGATGAGTACAGACAACTCCAGAAATCCAGTCTCTGTGGACTCCAGTTAGCTAAGGCCTGCCTGACAGCCAGGAGGACAGGGGCCTGCTGAGAATAGTTGTTAATAATGAGCAACACAACACATGTCACATACGCGTGACATGTGTTAGGCCCTTGGCAGATATCGACTTCCTTCCCTTGTATTGGTTCATTTGATGGAGGGTAGGTGAAGGTCATGACCAGCCAGCACCGCCTGGAGCTCCCTCTCCCTGGTAGCTGTGGTCCGGGTGGGCTTCCTTAGCCTCAATCCAGCTGGCCTTTTCCCAGGATGCTTTCTCCCCACCTTCCTGTCAGCACTGATGCTAGCCTACAAAGCAGTCTCATCGCCAATTTCTCTTCTTTCAGGAGAGACTCTGTGGACTCCAAGTCTTCTGCCACCTCCTCTCCAAAAAGGCCATCAGTGGAAAGGTAAAGGAAGCCACAGCCTTCTCCATCCCAATGTCCTATTCAGCCTGTGTCCCCTTCTCTCTTTTTATGGAGGAAGCCTAAGGCAGAGGAAAGGAGGGAAGGAAGAAACCTCCTACGTTATGCTGCCCCCATATTCTAAGACCCACAAAGTCTTCCCACATTTCAGCCCTGGGGGACCCTCTGGATGTGCCTTTCATTTCTCTGTGGTCCGTTGCTCAATTCATCATGTATTCATTCATGTATTTACTCATCCATCCATTTAGCAAGTGGGCCCCCGAATCAGGCGTGTGGCTCCTTCCCTGGGGCGGCTGACTGGTTGCTGTTGCCCCATCACTGTCAGGGGACCAGTCTCAAGGTCTGATTGAACCCCGTGAGGACAGAGGTCTTGAAAGCCGATACCTAGGCTGGGCACAGTGGCTCATGCCTGTAATCCCAGCACTTTGGGAGGCCGAGGCAGGCAGATCACTTGAGGTCAGGATTCGAGACCAGCCTGGCCAACATGGCAAAACCCCGCCTCTACTAAAAATACAAAAATTAGCCAGGTATGGTGGTGGGCACCTGTAATCCCAGCTACTCGGGAGGCTGAGGCAGGAGAATCGCTTGAACCCAGGAGGCAGATGTTGCAGTGAGTCGAGGTCACGCCACTGCACTCCAGCCTGGGCAACAGAGTGAGACTCCATCTCAAAAACAAAAACAAAACAATGGCCAGGCGTAGTGGCTCACACCTGTAATCCCAGCACTTGGGAGGCTGAGGGGGGGGTATCACGAGGTCAGGAGATTGAGACCATCCTGGCTAACATGGTGAAACCCTGCCTCTACTAAAAAAATACAAAAAAATTAGCTGGGCGTGGTGGTGGGCACCTGTAATCCCAGCTACTTGGGAGGCTGAGGCAGGAGAATGGTGTGAACCCGGGAGGTGGAGCTTGCAGTGAGCTGAGATAGCGCCACTGCTCTCCAGCCTGGGCTGCAGAGCGAGACTCTGTCAAAAAAAAAAAAAAAAAAAAAAAAAAAGCCTATATCTGGAGTGGACTCTCTCTGGATTTGGGCTGAACTGGTTAGGATGTCTACCCAAAAAATCATCCAGTCATTTAGTCATCAAATATTTATTGAGGGCTTACTATGTGGTGAGAACTATTCTAGGTGCCAGGGATACAGAAATTCACAAAAGAGACAAAAATCCCTGCAGTGATGGGGGGCCTTTAGTCTAAATAGGGGGCGACAGGTAAAGTTTAGAAGGTGACAAGTCCTATGGAAAACAGAAGCGGAGAGGGAAGAGGATTGGGGAAGGATATTCGTGGAGCTGTCAGAAAAGGCCTCGAGGAAGTGACCGTTAGGCAACAGCTTGAAAGAGGAATTTAGCCAAGCAGATATTGTGGTCATTCCAAGCCAAGCACCCTGAGGTTGTGGGGTGTCCCTGGCAGAGTCAAGGAGCAGTGAGGTGGCCAAGGGCTGGAGCAGTTTAAGCAAGGGGGAGAGTTGGGGGAATGAGTAAAGCTGGAGCTATTGGAGGATACCGAGGGTGGGAACGATATCACCAAACTTATCAGGATGGCTCTGGCTGCTGTGCCAGGAATGAAGGAGCAGCAACACCAGCCAGGAGGCTGTTGTGGTAATTCAGGCAAGAGATCACAGTGGATTGGATCAGGGAGGTAATGGTGGAAGTGGGGTGAAGGGGTGGTTTCAGGATATATCTTGACAGGAAAGCTGACAGAACTTCCTGACAGATTGAATGTGGGGAATGAGAGAAACAGAGGAGTCGGGGATGAGTCCAAGATTTTTCACTTGAGCATCTGCAAGGATGGAGTTGCCATGAATTGGCATGGGGAAGACTGTGCTTATGCAAATCAGGCTTGGGGTGGAAAATTCAGAGTTCAGGTCTCGATGTGTTGGATTCGAGGCGTGTGTGAGTCATTCAGTTGGAGAAGTCGAATATGCAGTTGGATTATATGAGGCTACAATTCAGGAAGAAAGTCTCAGCTGGAAATATAAATTGCAGAGTCAAGGCCAGGTGCGGTGACTCATGCCTGTAATCCCAGCACTTTAGGAAGCCGAGGTGGGCAGATCGCTTAAAGCCGGGAGTTCAAGACCAGCCTGGACAACATGGAGAAACCCCATCTCTACTAAAAATACAACAGTCAGTGGGCATGGTGGCAGGTGCCTGTAATCTCAGCTACTCAGGAGGCTGAGACCAGAAAATCACTTGAACCTGGGAGGCGGAGGTTGCAGTGAGCTGAGATCGCTCCACTGCACTCAGCCTGGGGGACAGAATGAGACTCCATCTCAAAACAAAACAAAACAAAACAAAAATTGTAGTCATTAGTGTGTAACTGACATTTGAAGAACCTGGATGAGAGCACCAAGGAGAGATTGTGGATAAAGGAATGGGTGTGAAGTGTGGTCCAAGAGAGTCTTCAGAGGTCAGAGCAGGAGAAACAGGACCAAGGAGAACAGGCCAGGCCAGGAAGTGGCCAAACGGCAGATCAAGGAGAACGATTAGGGTCCATGGGGCCATATTGGGTTTTGGGGCACCCTGGTGGGAAGTTGCAGAATTATTTTAAGCCTAATGTATCAGTAAGATTGCCATTGGAAAGAAAAGTAGAGACACAAAAATTAGGTTGTTTAAGGTTTTATGAAGATTAAACAGGCCTAGGCTGTATTGCATACCTCCATCCAGCATGGCAGCCGCTCCAGCTGATGAGTGGAAGCTATCTAGAGTGCTGATTGGAGAAGAAATCTGAGGCTGTAGAAAAAGTTCTGCAGTCAATTAGCAATGTCTGATGTGGGTCAGGCCTAGAAATGGTGGCTCCAGTGTCATCCAGGTTCTAGACCAGTGGATCTCAGCAGGGGTCATTTAGAAATGTGTGGAGGCATTTTTGGTTGTCACTATGACTTGGGCCAAAGTAGGGGTGGGGCGAGAAGGATGGGGATACTCCTGACATTTCGTGGCAGGAACCAGAGATGCCAAGTGTGAAGGCTTTCCTGGATAATGAAGGGTCATCTTATCTCCAGATGAAACACTGGCCACTTGTGACATTCTGGATTTGATACTGTAATAAAAACACTCAGGCGGGGCGCGGTGGCTCATGCCTGTAATCCCAGCACTTTGGGAGGCCAAGGCGGGTGGATCACGAGGTCAGGAGATTGAGACCATTCCTGGCTAACACGGTGAAACCCCGTCTCTACTAAAAATATAAAAAATTAGCCGGGCATAGTGGCAAGCTCCTGTAGTCCCAGCTACTCGGAAGGCTGAGGCAGGAGAGTGGCGTGAACCTGGGAGGCGGAGCTTACAGTGAGCTGAGATCGCGCCACGGCACTCCAGCCTGGGCGACAGAGCAAGACTCCATCTCAAAAAATAAAAAAATAAAAATAAAAACACTCGACATTCGTGTAAGGATTTGAGCCTCCAGACTCCTCCTGACTTTGCCTTCATGGTCTTGAAATCTCCTAGCTCCCTCCCATAATGCATTCTTTTTCTGAAGATCAGTCAGACAGAATCTGTTTGTCCTTCCAGAAGCTGTGCCATTTCCTGCTGGTTCAGTATTGAGGGTAGGAAACCAAAAGGGACACAAGCAAGTCTCATTATCATTATTTTTTTGAGATGGAGTCTCACTCTGTCGCCAGGTTGGAGTGCAGTGGAGTGGATGAATGAATAAATGAATGAATACATGATGAATTGAGGAACTGACCACAGAGAGATGAAAGGCACATCCAGAGGGTCCCCCAGGGCTGAAATGTGGAAAGAAGAAGGTCCTCTTTGGAAGGAGTGCAATGCAACCTCCACCTCCTGGGTTCAAGTGATTCTCCTGCCTCAGCCACCCAAGTAGCTGCGACTACAGGTGCGGCCCACCATGCCCAGCTAATTTTTTGTATTTTTAGTAGAGACGGGGTTTCACCATATTGGCCAGTATGGTCTCAATCTCTCGACCTCGTGATCCACCTTCTTCGGCCCCTGCAAAGTGCTGGGATTACAGGCATGAGCCACAATGCCCGGCTGCAAATCTCATTAATTTATCTCCTACCCAGACTGTTTCCTGTATGATTTATTTCTCTATTTCATTTTTCTCTTTCATTCATTCATCCATTCATTGATTTGGCAAGCACATCTATTGAACACTTCCTTGCAAATTCAACATTCTCCAGGGATCAAGGGCACATGCATATACTGGGTGACTAGTGGAGATCATGGCAAACTAGAAAGTACGTGCCTGTCTGAAGGGGGCAGCCACTACCCCACCCCAGCTGATTGTTGCTTTGGGGAAATGCAGGTCCAGTGTGCCATGTCTTCCAATTACTTAAAGAAAAACCAGACACCTAGATTTTCATATGAGACTCCCCCCAACCACCTTTTATGAGACAGGATCTCACCCAGGCTGGAGTTCAGTGGTATAAACAGGGCTTACTGCAGCCTCAGCCCCCTGGGTTCAAGTGATCCTCCTGCCCCAGCCTCCCGTGTAGCTAGGACCACAGGTGCACGCCACCACACCCTGCTAACTTAAAAAATATTTTTTTGTAGAGACAGAGTCTCACTTTGTTGCCCAGGCTTGTCTCGAACTCCTGGGCTCAAGCAGTCCTCCTGCCTCAACTACCCAAATTGCTGGGATTACAGGTGTGAGCCACCATGCCCGACCAAAACTCCCAATTATCAATATCAGCAACATATTCACATTTTTCTGTGACACAGTAGCGAGACAAGACATATTTGTAGCCCACCTGTTTTCGACCTCTAAGGCCAGGCAAAGGTTAAAACTCATCACTTCTCCCTTCTTAGGGCTAACCATGAGTGCAGAGGCAGACACCAAAATGCATGTTTTTAGAAAGGGGTAGGTATAAAACACCGTGGGAGCATAGGAAGCGTGTCTCAATATGACTATAAAAGTCAAAGGAGGCTTCGTGGAAGAGAAAGTATTTGAGCTGGGAATGGAAAGTCTAATAGGAGGAGTTTTGGAGGCAAGTCAGGAGAGTCATTGCAAGCAGAAAGAAATGGCACACGCAAAGGTGTGGAAGCGGGAGTGAGCACGATGCTCTGGGAACTGTAGCTGGAGTACCAGGAAGAAGATCACGAAGGATACCATGGTGACAGGGGAGAAAGTTGACTATTCTCAGTTGTCCTTTTACCTGGCTGTCAGAATGGTTTGCCACTTGTAGAGCATGCTCGCTGATGCAGTAACAGAAATGTCCTCGAGGTGGCGCACAGAAGCAGCGAGCCCGGCCTCCAGATGCCTCTACTCAGACCTGTGGTAGGAGGGTATTTTAAGGGCTAGTGCGGTGCAGGCACATCCAGGGAGCAGAAGGAAGCTGTTGATAAATCCAACCCCCAATCCCACCCCGGCCGGTGATGCCCTCTCTGCAGTTTGGCTCAGTTCCCAGGCGTGTGCACTGAAAGTAAAATGAGTGTGGCTGCCTGAAATGCTGCCCAGACACGAATTCCAGCCAGCCAGCCAGCTTGCTCCTAACCGGGGAGGCGGGACCAGGGCTGGGTGTACCCTGCCAGGAAGGTGGGAAGAAGTGCTCCAAACAGCCTAGTCTTGCTCAGGTCAGAGGACTCTGGAAACCTTTCTTTTAGAGACATAGTTGATGTGTTGAAAATAATTTGGAAGGGCGACAGACAGGTTCGTGGTCTGACTATACCCTTTGCTAATTGGATGGGTAACTTGGGACAGTGACTTGGATGGATAATTCAGTTCAGCTCTCTGAGCTTCAATCTATTGATCTGTAAAATGGAGACAATTATGAACCCCTCTCAAGGTCATTGTGAGGATTAAATGAGGTAATGAAATACCCAGCACTGTTCCCAAACCATGTAAGTGCTCAATGAACACATAGTACTTTGTAATAATACTCACATGAAACCTGGTTATCTATGTAAACTGCGTAACACTTTGTCACTTAGTTACTTTCATCTGCCCCTTAAGATGGATACTATTGTTTAACCTATTTTTACGTGTGAAAAAACTGAGGCACCTAGGGGTTAAGGAACCCAACCAAGGTCACATAGCTACAAAGTGTTGGTATCAGGCTGTGAACCTGGGAGTTTGACTCCAGAGCCTAGGTTCTTAATAAGTAAACTAACTCAGTGCAGTCATTTCAAAAATGACCACCATTATTACTGTCACTCGTCGGGGCTCCCTCAAAGCAGCATGCTACAGGCTCCCCTGACAGTTTTCCTGTGGTGAGTCATAGCTGTTGACAGTGTGCAAGGGCGCACACAGGTCGGCAGGGCACCATCCCAGCTGCAGGAGATGGCGTTACCTGGGTGCTGGGAGTTGACGGAGGCTGGCTCCGAGAGAGATCCCTCTCGTACTCCCGATCCCTCTCTTAGGCCCAGAGAGTGGAGCCACTGTCCTTCCAAAGAGGACCTTCTTCTTTCCACATTTCAGCCCTGGGGGACCCTCTGGATGTGCCTTTCGTCTCTCTGTGGTCAGTTCCTCAATTCATCATGTATTCATCCATTTATTCATTCATCCATTCGTTTAGCAACGATGGATCAAGTGTCCACCTAGAGCACTGTTACAGGAGCTGGAATGCAGCGGTGAACCTGTGATGGGGTCCCAATACTCTGGAGCCTGTAATCTGGAGATGGAGGCAGACGATGTTTATAAACATATGAACAAGTCAATCATACACTTGGATAAGTGCTGTAAAAGATAGAAATCAGGTGATGTGCTAGGGAGTTACAGGATGGGGACTGTCAGCCTTGGCTGAGGTGGTGAGGGAAGGCCTCCCTCATGCCAGCTGAGACCTGGAGAAGGAAGAGCATTCCAGGAAGGAAGACCAGCCTGTGCAAAGGCCCGGCAGTGGGAGGACGGGTATGTTTAAGGAACAGAAAGAAGCAGTGCTGTGGGGGCCTTCCGTAAACCGTGAGAAGAGCATGGCATGAGATTACATCAAAAAGCGGGTAGGGGCAGGAAGTGCAGTGGCTGGGAGGCTGTGGTGAGTTTTTGTGTTTTCTTTTTGTTTGTTTTTTTTTTTGAGACGGAGTCTCGCTCTGTTGCCCAGGCTGGAGTGCAGTGGCCAGATCTCAGTTCACTGCAAGCTCTGCCTCCCGGGTTTACGCCATTCTCCTGCCTCAGCCTTCCAAGTAGCTGGGACTACAGGCGCCCACCGTCTCGCCTGGCTAGTTTTTTTTTTTTTTTTTTTTATTTTTTATAGAGACGGGGTTTCCCCCTGTTAGCCAGGATGGTCTCGATCTCCTGACCTCGTGATCCGCCCGTCTCGGCCTCCCAACGTGCTGGGATTACAGGCTTGAGCCACCGCGCCCGGCCTTTTGTTTGTTTTTTTGGAGACACAGTCTCGCTGTGTCGCTCAGACTGATGCGCAATGGCGTGATCTCGGCTCACTACAGCCTCAGCCTCCCGGCTTCAAGCGATTCTTGTGCCTCAGCCTTTTGAGTAACTGGGATTACAGGCGTGCACCACCATACCCAGCTAATTTTTCTATGTTTAGTACAGACAGGGTTTGGCCATGTTGGCCAGGCTGGTCTCGAACTCCTGACCACAAGTGATTCTCCCACCTCGATGTCCCAAAGTGCTGGGACTTTAAGCATGAGCCACTGTACCTGGCCAGGAGTTTTACTTTATGCTAAAAATAATTGGAAGCTGTTACACCACCAGTCCCCAACCTTTTTGGCACCAGGGACTGGTTTCATAGAAGACAGTTTTTCCAGGGACCAGGGCTTGTGGGGGATGGTTTCAAGATGAAACTGTTCCACCTCTGATCATCAGGCATTAGATTCTCATAAGGAGTATGTAACCTAGATCCCTCATGTGCACAGTTCACAATAGGCCCACTTCCTGCTGCGTGGCCCGATTCCTAACAGGCCACAGACCGGTACTGGTCCGTGGCCCCAGGGGGTGAGAACCCTGTGTTGGAGGGTTAGAAGCAGGGGAGTGACTTGATCATTTGTGGATTTTTGAAAAGTCCCTCTGGCTGCCCTTTGGCAAATGGATTGTAGTGGGGGAAGAGGACACAGGGAAACCAGTTTGGGGCTGTTGTGACTGTTCAGGCGGGAACCCAGTGACCAGGACCAGGCTTGGGGCAGGAACATCCATTTTGGTTGCCGACAGCCCCACTAGTTCACACCCTGTCCAGCCTTTCCTCACACAAACCTCCTGCTGCAGTCTGACTCCAGGAAAAATCTGCTTGGATCTCAGCTTCCTCGTCCCTCCACCGTGCTGCCAGGCAACCCAGTTGTCAGGCAGGGTCGGGTAGATTCAAGGCTAGATTAATCTAGGACAGTAAGTTTCAAAACTGCATTAAAAATAAATAAATAAATAAAAGCTAGGAAATGAATCCCTTTGGACAAAATTTTTAGAAATTCAGAATGTAAACCTTATAAGAACAGAGCTTTGCATCCCCGGCCCACCTCACCGGTATGCACGGAGACACCTTTGAGGAACCTCAAGTCTCTAGAGAAAGCAAAAATCCCAAAGGTCCAGGGGTCTGGAGTGAAAGAGGGGATCCAAGGTCAGGCCAAACAGCAAGAGGTGGGGGACAGGGAGGTCATCAGCAGAGTCCACACTGAGCTGTGCCCAGCTAGATGTTAGATGGGATTCTCTGGTAACTCCAGGTTGTTGATCCTGAGAAGCCTGGGCTACTCAGTCAGCCTCACTCTCAGACACAACTCCCTGGGCCTGAAAGACTTTGTCAGAAGTCCAGAATCCTCTTCTTCCTGAAAGGAAGTAGCATGTCTACAGCCTGAAAGTGAACATGAGAAGCAGCTGTGGATCCAGGTCCCAAGGCTGCCTGGTGCAGCTGCCCAGGCTGTGCACTGTGCAATTACAGGAGGTATCAAGCTAATAATGTGAATGGTGCCTCCTGGAGTGAGGAAATGCAGCAGCTCTCTGGGCACTTCCACAAGGGCTCAGTTTGGTAAGACCCTCGAGTGGGTCTTAATTTCACTCCAGGAGGGGACCTTAATTTTTTCAACTCTGATGAATCCACTTTTTTCTGAGCAGAAATATAGGGGCTGGCTGGCAGATTCTGATGGGTTATTGAAAAAGGAGGTGAGAAGAGCAGAGGAATGAAGACAAAGACTTCCTGACTTCCTGGCTCCTACCCTAAGAATAGTACAAAAACATCTCTGGAGGGAGGGAGTTGTGCAACTATCACAAAGTCATGCCAGGCACAGTGGCTCATGCCTGTAATCCCAGCACATTGGGAGGCCAAGGCGAGTGGATCATTTGAGGCCAGGAGTTTGAGTCCAGCCTGAGCAACATATTGAGAACCCCATTTCTACAGAAAAAAAAAAAAAAAAATTGGCCTGGTGTGGCAGCATCTGCCCGGAGTCAGTCCTAGTTACTTGGGAGGCTGAGGCGAGAGGATCATTTGAGCCCAGGAGTTCAAGATTGCAGTGAGCTATGATTGACACACCTCACTTCTTCAAGGCTCCGTTCCATCATCTGTAAAATGGGCCCAGTAGTTTGTGACTTTTAGGGTTATCAAGAAGAATAAAGAGCAGACCTGTGGTAAATGGTGGCTTTTGTTTTACCATCCTTAACAAACCCAAGAGTCTGGTTAGATCTTTTCTCTCCAACTCCCTCTTCTTCTTATAAGCTCCCTCGCCCTCACACTCCAGCTACAATGAGCCCTTTGACATTGCCCATGCAAACCTTGGTCTTCCACACTTCCATGCATTTCTGGCACAAATGCATTTTTTGGCTGGGCACCGTAGCTCATGCCTGTAACCCCAGCACTTTGGGAGGCCAAGGAGGGTAGATCACCTGAGGTCAGGGGTTCAAGACCAGCCTGGCCAACATGGCGAAACCCCATCTCTACTAAAAATACAAAAATTAGCTGGGCGTGGTGGAGCATGCCTGTAATCCCAGCTACTAGGGAGGCTGAGGCAGGAGATTCGCTCAAATCCAGGAAGTGGAGGTTACAGTGAGCCAAGATTGTGTCACTCTACTCCAGCCTGGATGACAGAGTGAGACTCCCTCTCAAAAAAAAAAAAAAAAAAAAAGTGTTTCTCACATCACAAAAGTAGATATGTTCTTTATAGAAGATTTAGCAAATAGGTATAAACAAACGAAGAAAATCTATCATTCCACCTCAGAGAGATAATTGCTATTAACATGGTGTTAGGGGCTGAATGTTTGTGACCCCCTAAAATTCATATGTTGAAATCCCAAACCCCATTGTGACTGTATTTGGGGATAGGGCCTTCATTAAGGTTAAATGAGGTTGCAAGGGTGGAGCCCTGATCCAATAGGATTACTGTCCCTATGAGAAGAGCCACCATGTGAATACAATGAGAAGATTGCCATTCGCAAGCAAAGAGAGAGCCCTCACCAGAAAGCAAATTGGCCAGCAACTTGATCTTGGGCTTCCCAGCCTTCAGAACCATGAGAAATAAATTCTGTTAGCGAAGCCACCCAGTCTGATATTTTGTTATGACAGCTTGAGCCACATAGTTAGCCTTCTAAATGTCTGTCCATATATGCATATATACACACACACACACAGGCACACACATATATATATACACTTTAAACAAAACCAGAATGAGATCATTCTTGGATAGTACATCATAGATTATAGCATAGGTGTTGACTGGGTGTGGTGGCTCACACCTGTAATCCCAGCACTTTGGAAGGCCAAGGCAGGTGGATTGCTTGAGCCCAGGAGTTTTAGATCAGCCTGAGTAACATGATGAGATCCCATCTCCGCAAAAAAATGTAAAAATTTGCCAGGTATGATGGTGTGCTTCTGTGGTCCCAGCTCCTTGGAGGTTGAGGTGGGAGGATTGTCTGAGTCCAGGAGGTCAAGGTTATAGTGAGCCATGATTGCACCCCTGCACTCCAGCCTAGGTGACAGAGAGAGATCCTATCTCAAAAAATAAAATAAATTAATAAAAAGAGCATAGGTGTTGGAATTAGACAGATGTGGGTTCAAATCATGGTGGTGTATAGCCTTAGGCAAATCTCAGTGGTGTAGCTCTCTGGGTTTATTTCCTCATCTTTAAATGGGGATGATGAGAGTATCTACCTCCTGGGACGGGTATGAAGATTAAATTGGAAAATTCTTGTAAAGTGCCTGGCACAGTTCTGGCATCCAGTAAAGCCAGCCCTTTTAAATGGTGGTAGATAGTCACTATTCACTAGACTGTAAGCCCCTTGAGGGAAGGAGCTTTGCTGACTTATCTGCATTATCCCTTGTTCTTGGCAAGTGGCTGGAGAATAAATGTCTAATAAATATTTAGTGAATGAGTGAATAAACAGTTCATACATTTAGGAGAGCATAGATAGCAGCTAGCAGAGTGCATAATCAATTGCATATAATTATTGGTGGCGTTACACTGTTCTACAATGAGGAAAGCACAGTGGCTGGTTAAGAGCCAACTGCCTGGGTTTGAATTCTGTTTCTACTGGTTCGTCAATGTGTGACCTGAGCCAAGTGCACCTTTAGATACATCTTTCTCTACCATGCACTTTAAAATGCGTCTCTCAAATGGGGATAAGAATAGTATCAACCTCATGGGGTTGTCACGAGGATTAAATGAGATGATCCATGTCAAATGCCTAAAATAGTACCTACCTCATCGGGTTATGAGGATTATAGGAGATCATCCATCAAGACATCTAGAATGCTGCTCAATAAATGCTTTACTCTCTTAATGTCAAATGTCTGTTACTGATTGTCATCCTCAGATCAAACAGCAGCAAATCAAAAGCGGAGAGCCCCAGAACACCTAGCAGCCCCTTGACCCCCACGTTTGCCTCCTCCATCTGTCTCCTGGCCCCCTGCTATCTCACAGGGGACTCTGTCCGGGACAAGTGTGTGGAGATGCTGTCAGCAGCCCTGAAGGCGGACGGTGAGAGAGCCTGGGCTAGGGATGAGGGAGGGAAGGGGTTCCTTTTCCCAATCTCGCCAAGGGCAGATGAGATTCAGTCTTTCTCAGCACCCCTGGGGATGGTACAGGAACACTGTAGTTCCTCGTACAAGCAGGCTTCACTGCCTATGTTGTGTCTGGCTGATACCTGTATTTCTCGAATCTCTTTTAGATGATTACAAGGACTATGGAGTCAATTGTGACAAGATGGCATCAGAAATCGAAGATCATATCCTTGAACTGTGCCATGGCTGTGGGTGTCTGGACCGTCTAGCAGCACCCCTCTGAGGTGCAAGTGAACTGGGAGAATGAGGAAGGAGAGGAAGGGCTCCGGGAACAGCCCCTGCTCTGCCCCTGAACCAGAGCTCTTAATTCTATCTAACATTTATTATTATTTTATACCTGCCAGCAAAACTTGAAAATGAGCAGTACTTCATTTAGTGTTGATAACAACCCCACAGGGTAGGTTCCCTGATTTATCCAGTTTCATGGGTGAAGTCACTGAGACTCAGAGAGGTCAAATCATTTCCCAGCTAATAGTAGTAGCAGAGATGGGATCTGAACCCAGAAAGTGTGACCCTGGAACCTGGAGGCTCAGCGGCTGTGCCAGCTAGGCTGTGTAATCGCGTGCCTCAGTTGGTCAAGTCGTTACCTCCAGGAACAGACTAGCCCGAGAGGTCAGCATTTCTCATGCTCAGCCTTTTCCCTTCTCCCATCCTCTGATGTTAACAGCTCCCCTTTTTTTGTTGTTGTTGAGATGGTGTTTCGCTCTTGTTGCCCAGGCTGGAGTGCAATGGCGCAATCTCGCCTCACTGCAACCTACAACTTCTGGGTTCAAGCAATTCTCCTGCCTCAGCCTCTCAAGTAGCTGGAATTACAGGCATGCACCATCATGCCTGGCTAATTTTGTATTTTTAGTAGAGATGGGGTTTCATGATGTTGGTCAGGCTGGTCTCGGACTCCTGACCTCAGGTGATGCACCCGTGCTTTGCCTCCCAAAGTGCTGGGATTACTGGCGTGAGCCACCACGCCCAGCACCCCCTGCCCCATTTTTTTACTCCCAAATATATATCAAGCACTGCAATGGCCAATTGACAATTCCTACCTCTGTTAGCTCTCACAGCATTCTCTGTGAGGTAGGGACGGTTCCCATTTTACGGAAGAGGAGTCTGAGGCTCAGAACTGCTCAGTGTCAAAGCGGGACTGGAGACTTTGCCTTTGGATTCCATCTACTGAACCCTTTCGATGTGCCCCCTGCTCCCCAACTTATCACCTGAAAGGGGCCTTGTGTAGACAGGAGAGGTGACCACCACTGGAATATATTAATAGATCTCTTGCACCAAAAGATGTTTGGCTTGGGAGAAAAAAAGAAATCCCTCCTCACTTGGCCCCCATTGAATGAAAACATGGAGCTTCTTTTACTAGAGACAAAGGTTTGCGTGGTGTTGGAGCGGGGAGGCAATCAGGGGACAGGAAGTCTAAGTGTCACACCAAGGTGTGAGCGACCCTTTTGGGGGCTCCTGGGTTCTACCTGCGGAGTTCAGCAGGGTCTGTTGGGGAGGGTCGGGCCGATCTGCAGACGACAAATTTGCATTTCCATCTCCTACCCTAATTCCCTCTAACTCATTTTCTGGTGGTTTCTCTCTACCCTCATTTAATGATTAATCAGCAATACCTCAACAAGTCTGGAGCCATTCAGCACCTCAAAAAGTACATTTTCATCATTTCCTATTAATTCAGGAAGGCAGAACACAAGGTATCAGAACTATCACAAGTTTCATCTTTATTTTCTCCTGAACAGTCAGTCATCCCTCCAAGCAGTTCCTTTCCACCTTTAAGCCCAGTCCTTTCCACCTTTAAGCCCAGATTGAAACAACAGCAGATGGTCCAGTACAAAGTTCCACTCCCAGCCTTTCTTCCATCCACTTTTTTTGTTCCTTTTTTTTTTTTTTTTTTTTTTGAGGTGGAGTCAAGCTCTGTTGCCCAGACTGGAGTGTAGTGGCATGATCTCTGCTCACTGCAACCTCTGCCTTCTGGGTTCAAGTGGTTCTTCTGCCTCAGCCTCCCAAGTAGCTGGGATTACAGGTGCCCACCACCACACTTGGCTAATTTTGTTGCATTTTTAGTAGAGATGGGGTTTCACCATGTTGCCCAGGCTGGTCTCGAACTTCTGACCTCAGGTGATCCGCCCTCCTCAGCCTCACAAAGTGCTGGGATTACAGATGTGAGCCACCGCGCCCGGCCTGAATGTCCCTGTTCTAAAGGAGAGGAAATCAAAGCTGCATCAAATCCTTTAGCTCTTTGTTCTTAGCTAGCTGGAGGTCAGGGGGAGGGTACATTTGGGGGCTTGACGGCTCTGTGTCCTAAAATAGATCTGTGCTCTTTGGAGTGGCCCTGTGCTAACAATGCAGCCAAAAGTTCCTCTGAGGGGCCGGTGCCCCCTGGTCTGCTCTCCACCTCATCCCCTCCTGTGACCTTGACCTTGGGGCATGGAGATGGAGTCAGAGACTGGTGAAATATCGCCAGCAGGGGCTCCACATAGCAGTACAACCGAGGAATCCCAAGTGGCACATTTTAAAACACATTTTTTGGCTTTCACATGCATTGTGGCATATTCTTTGCTTTTCACACTTTTATTGTACAAACAATATTAAAACAATAACAGAATAAAGAAAGAATACCACCTCCCCTCCCACCACTTCTAGCAAGTCATCTGTTTTCATTTTTCCACATTCCCTGCAGTCGCTTTCTTGTATACGGTTATTCCCAGCAACAGCTTTGTCTTCCTGATCTTCCTTGGCTCAGGAGACCAAGAAAATGAGGCTGTGTTCCCCGAGCTCCTCCAGAGGGTGGAGGGAGTGGGAGGCTCGGAAGCCTGCCTAGGATGCAGTGTTTGGACAGAAACTCACTGTGGTTGGTGGCCAGGGGTGACTTCCTGCCGGGTGAGTGGAGAGAGTGTTACCGTCAGGAGGGGTCTGGCTTCCAGCCCTGTCTCTGCCAGGAATTTGCCCCATGGCCTTGAGCAAGGGCCTGCACCCTTTCTAAGCCTCAGCTGCCTCATCTATTAATGGGAGAAGTAACTCTGACCAGCAATTCCCAGCGTGGGTTCCATGGGATGGTAACAGGTCTTGTAGCGGAAAGGATGGAGGGGAAGGGGACTCTATAATCAAATGTATTGGGAACGCCAGATTAAACAAAGCTCAGTGGTTTCTTTTTTGCAATAAGGCTTCTTAGAACCTTAAACATGTGGCTCTTAATCTTTTCCTCTGACAGCAGGACTCACAACCTCCAGGGGCCCTTCTAAACTAGAAGTTCTCTGCATCCTTGTCATCATCTTAGCAGCCCATATATGTTGAGCATTTGATATATCCCAGACACCACACTACTGCATTGTGTGACTTAGTTCACAGAATCCTTGTATTTTATAAATAAGGAAACTCAGGCATGTAGAGGTTGTGTGACTCACCTGAGGTCACACAAGAGGCTCAGACAAACCCAGGGTCCTGGTGTCCCTGACACTATAGTGCTTGCTATGATCTGATCTTACCCCAGAGACTGTTTTCTGTCTCTGATACTTGGCTGACCACAAATGCCCAAGACAGATCCCCACTTGGGGAGTCAGAGGTCACAAAAGAGGGGCCCAACCCCTGTAGAAATCCAGGGAGAGGAAGAGAGGGTCCTGGAGCTCCTCAGGCATCAGGGCCAGGCCTGTACCCTTCCGTGCCCCTCCACGAGTGGCTGGCCGGCCCTTGACTGTGTCACATATCTACCAAGAGCTCAAGAGCACAGACATGAAGTACCGGAACCGCGTGCGCAGTCGTATTAGCAACCTCAAGGACCCCAGGAACCCCGGCCTGCGGCGGAATGTGCTCAGTGGGGCCATCTCTGCAGGGCTCATAGCCAAGATGACAGCAGAGGTGAGAGCAGAGCGTCTGCATGGTGGGGCAGGAAGCCAGGTCCCCCCAGCCCTGCCTAGTGCAGAGGGTCAGTGGCTCATGACTCAGCAGCAATGAGCCAGGGAGCTTTTCTAACCAGCCTCATCTCAGCCTCCCCACCGGGCTCTGGACTAGCAGAATCCTGAACACAGCTAATAGGTTCTAAGTGCTGTGCTAAGCATGTTCAGCGAATTGGCCAAGTTTATGTTCACACCAACTGAGATAGCAAGGTGTATTATCCCCATTCTACAGATGAGGATCCTGAGGCTCAGAGGAGTGAACGGATTTGCCCATGCACACAGCTAGAAACAACTGAGGCCAGGAGGCAAGCTGTCTGGCCCCAGAGCTAGATTGTGTGGAGTGTGTCGGGGCTGTACGTGTGGAGTGCATGTCCGTGTGGTACATATGATGTGTGAGGTGTGTAGGGGTATATGTGGGGCACGTGTGTGGTGTGTATATGTGGGGTGTGTGTGTGGTGTGTATATGTGGGGTACGTGTGTGGTGTGTATATGTGGAGTGCATGTGTGGTGTGTATATGTGGAGTGTGTGTGGTATGTATGTGTATGTATGTATGGAGCATCTGCGTATGGTACATATTAGGGATCCCCAACCCTCGGGCCACCAGCTGGTACCTGTTGGGAACCAGGCCACACAACAGGAGGTGAGCAGTGGACAAGTGAGCGAAGCTTCATCTGTATTTACAGCCTCTCCGCATCACTCGCATTTTCACCTGAGCTCCGCCTCCTGTCAGATCAGGCGGCATTAGATTCTCATAGGAGCATGAACCCTATTGTGAACTGTGCATGCGAGGGATCTAGGTTGCACGCTCCTCATGAGAATCTAATGCCTGATGATCTGTCACTGTCTCCCAGCACCCCAAGTGGGGATCATCTAGTTGCAGGAAAACAAGGGACCTCAGGGCTCCCACTGATTCTGCATTATGGTGAGTTGGATAGTTATTTCATTATCTATATCACAATGTAATAATAATAGAAATAAAGTGCACAATAAATGTAATGCACTTGAATCATCCTGAAACCATCCCCCACCCCGTCTATGGAAAAACTGTCTTCCAAGAAACCAGTCCCTGGTGCCAAAAAGGTTGGGGCCCACTGGTGTATATGACGTGTGGAGTGTGGGGGCTGTGTATGTGTGGAGTGTGTGTGTTTTGTGTATGATGTGTGGAGTGTGTGTGTATGATGTGTGGAGTGTGTGTGGTGTGTATGATATGTGGAGTATGTGTGTATTGTGTATGATGTGTGAAGTGTGTGTGTTTTGTGTATGATGTGTGGAGTGTGTGTACATGACGTGTGGCGTGTGTATTGTGTATGATGTGTGGAGTGTATGTATGATGTGTCATGTGAAGTATGTGTGTGGTGTGTGATTAGCATGTGTGGCATGTGTGGTGTGTGTATGTGTGGCATGTGGAAGGGTGTGTCTGTGTTATGTAGTGTGTGTATGTACATTCTTCTGAGGAGAGGGTTCACTGCTTTCCTTAAATACCCAAGACAAACGGCAAAGAGCCTTGGCATTAGGATAAGATGGGGAACTTGGCACAGGTAGACCAGGGTTATCTTTCTGCCTAATTTAAAGATCTGATCTTCTTGGGTAAATAGCAGCATATGCCTGGAGTTATAAATTGCAACTTGGCTTTACAGTGTGCTTTCGTCAGTTCAGACTGCTATAACGAAATACCATCGCCTGGGTGGTTTATAAACAACAGGCATTTATTCCTCACATTTCTTTTGTTTGTTTGTTTGCTTGTTTTGTGTGTGTGTGTGTGTGTGTGTGTGTGTGGTTTTTTTTTTTTTTTGAGATGGAGTCTCACTCTTTTGCCCAGGCTGGAGTGTAGTGGCACAATCTGGGCTCACTGCAGGCTCCGCCTCCCAGGTTCAAGCAATTCTCCCGCCTCAGCCTCCCGAGTAGCTGGGATTACTACTACTTTAAATACAAAAGTTAGCTGGGATTAGCCACCACACCCGGCTAATTTTTGTATTTTTAGTAGAAATGGGGTTTCACCATGTTGGCCAGGCTGGTCTCGAACTCCTGACCTCAGGTGATCCACCCGCCTCAGCTTCCCAAAGTGCTGGGATTATAGGCGTGAGCCACCGTGCCTGGCCTAGTTCTCACATCTCTAGAGATTGGACAGTCCAAGATCAGGGCACCAGCAGATTCAGTGTCTAGTGAGGGCCTGCTTCCTCATAGACAGCCATCTTCTCACTGTAACCTCACATGGTGGAGGGGTCCTTCTCAGGCTCCTATTAGAGGGGCACTAATCCCCTGCACCAGGGCTCTGCCCTTGAGAGCTAATCATCTCCCAAAGACCCCCCTAATAACCCTTACCTGGGGGTTAGGATTTCAACAGGCCGGGTGAGGTGGCTCATGCTTGTAATCCCAGCACTTTGGTAGGCCGAGTTGGGCAGAACTCCTAAGCTCAGGAGATGAAGATGGCAAAACCCTGTCTCTACTAAAAATACAAAAATTAACCAGGTGTGGTGGCACACACCTGTAGTCTCAGCTACTCGGGAGGCTGAGGCAGGAGAATCGCTTGAACCCAGGAGGCAGAGGTTGCAGTAAGCTGAGATCCTGCCACTGCACTCCCAGCCTGGGCGACAGAGTGAGACTCTGTCTCAAAAAAAAGAAAAGAAAGAAAAAAAAGAAGGAAAAATCTTAGCTTGGGCTTGGGCTGCCTGCTGTGCTGGGAAGCTCCCATCAGGACCCATGCGGACGGTGTCTCTCTCAGCATTCCCTTCCCTGACTCCCTTTTTATGCCTCTTTCCTTGTTCCTCTGACTCCCTCATTCTTCCTTCTTCTCTTTTCTTCCCTACCCAGACATAGCAAAGAGTGGAGTAGGCTCTGAGACACCCATGAGCACTGCTGAGTGGACATACCATCCTGTCAGTGCCCCGAGAACCAGCATTCACAGTCCACCCAGCACTGACAACAGTGTCTGGTACATCACAGGGCTCAACAAATAGGGATCGAATTGTGGTCTCTGACTCTCATTTCCCTCGTTTTCTACCTTATTTTCTACAGTATTGTACCTATTATCTGTGTCTCTGATGTTGCCTCATTCTAATGAGGCAGGGCAGAGAAGTAAATGGATTGGCGTGTGGCTGGATAGATTTTTCTGTTCTCTATTTCTCAGCTGGCACACAAGACCTTCCTTTCACAATCTGACCTCCAGCCACATCTCCCGCCCTCGACTTGAACCTACCCCAAATACTTTTACCCAAACGTGCTATTCTTGTCCTCTGATCTTTTGTGCCTGCTGTTTTTTGGGGTTTTGTTGTTTGTTTGTTTTGTTTTGTTTTGTTTTTCTTTTGAGATGGAGACTGGCTGTCACCTAGGCTGGAGTGCAATGGCACGATCTCAGCTCACTGCAACCTCCACCTCCCAGGTTCAAGAGATTCTCCTGCCTCAGCCTCCCAAGTAGTTGGGACTACAGGCATGCACCTGTAACCATGTAACCATGTAACCATGTAACCATGTAACCATGCCTGGCTAATTTTTCTATTTTTAGTAGAGACGAAGTTTCGCCATGTTGGTCAGGTTGGTCTCAAATTCCTGACCTCAGGTGATCCGCCCGCCTCGGCTTCCCAGAGTGCTGGGATTACATGTGTGAGCCACTGCGCCTGGCCCTGCTGTTTTACTTGTCTGGAATGTGCCACCACCCACCCCGGGAACTCCTATCTTTCAAGACTGGTTAAAGTACTAGCTTCTTCATGACCCACCAGACCCCAAACAGTTAACCACCATACCCTGCTGCTTTCCCCTGCACCTTATCTACCTTCACTTTAGTACTTCCTTCCCTCTCTTGCAATCCTATGTAAATGCTTGGCTACCCTACCAGATTAGCACTACTTGGGAGGAGGAACCAGATGTTCCTTTTTGAATCCGTTGGACTCAGAGGCAGTAGCATGCTTGAGCCTAGCTCCTACCAGCTCAAGGGAGCTGGTGATTGTAGGTCTTCCCAACTCTGCGTTCAGTTATATCACATTAGCAGCTCGAAATTGGCCATGGAATTTTGTCCCATTGACCATAGCATTTTGTCCCATGGAAGCTGACAAACGCTACAAATCAAGGCATCCCCACAACCAAAGCTGATTTACTGATTTAACTGATACAGTTAAAGGCATTCAATAAATTGGCATCCAGTAGATTTTGTTTTTGTTTTTTGAGAGGAGTCTCACTCCGTCGCCCAGGCTGGAGTGCAGTGACGCGATCTGGGCTCACTGCACCCTCCACCTCCCAGGTTCAAGCAATTCTCCTGCCTCAGCCCCCTGAAGAGCTAGGATTATAGACCCCTGCCCCCACCCCCAG
>NW_016808328.1:1977409-1987292 GCF_001698545.2 Rhinopithecus bieti
ACGCCATTCTCCTGCCTCAGCCTCCCCAGTAGCTGGGACTACAGGCGCCCGCCACCTCGCCCGGCTAGTTTTTTTGTATTTTTTAGTAGAGACGGGGTTTCACCGGGTTAGCCAGGATGGTCTTGATCTCCTGACCTCGTGATCCGCCCGTCTCGGCCTCCCAAAGTGCTGGGATTACAGGCTTGAGCCACCGTGCCCGGCCTTTTTTTTTTTTTAGATGGACTTTTGCTCTTGTTGCCCAGGCTGGAGTGCAATGGTGCAGTCTCAGCTCACTGCAACCTACACTTCCCAGGTTCAATCAATTGTCCTGTCTCAGCCTCCCGAGTAGCTGGGATTACAGGTGCCCGCCACCATGCCCAGCTAATTTTTTTGTATTTTTAGTACAGATGGGGTTTCACCATGTTGGCCAGGCTGGTCTCGAACTCCTGACCTCAGTTGATCCACCCGTCTCGGCCTCCCAAAGTGCTGGGATTACAGGCGTAAGCCACTGCACCCAGCCACATCCAGTAAATTTTGAATGGGCAAATGCTTTGTGCTCTGGAAAATCCCCCCAAATTAAAGTCAGCTACTTTTTACTCATATGGGTAAATGACTTTCATTGACTTGTTTTTCCATATTCTCCTGCCATTGGTTAGGGCCTAGCCTTTGAATTTAACACACTAGGACTTTAAAAATTAATATGTACCAGAATAACTTGAGGACGCTAGTGAAAATGCATATTCTGGCCAGGCGCAGTGGCTCACGCCTGTAATCCCAGCACTTCGGGAGTCCAAAGTAGGCAGATAGCTTGAGCTCAGGAGACTAGCCTGGGCAACGTGGTAAAACCCCATCTCCACCAAAAAATACAAAAAAAAAAAAATTAACCAGGTTTGGTGGTGCATGCCTGTAGTCCCAGCTACTTGGGAGACTGAGGTGGGAGAATCACTTGAGCCGGGGGAGGTTGAGGCTGCTGTGAGTCATCGCACCACTGCACTCCAGTCTAGGTGACAGCAAGACCCTGTCCCCAAAATAAATAAATAAATAAATAAATAAATATCTTTAAAAAATGCATATTCCTGGGCCTGCCCTTAGCAATTCAGATTCATAGGAATCTGCATTTTATCAAGAAGCCTAAGTGGTTATCATGAAAGGTGCGCACACTAAAATGCTTTGACCTTTATGCCAGCGCCCTTCTCCATGGTTTAAGGAGTCAGGACAGATAGCAACAATGAAAAAGTTTAGGCCAGTCGTGGTGGTTCACACCTGTAATCCCAGCACTTTGGGAGGCCGAGGCAGGTGGATCACAAGGTCAGATTGAGACCATCCTAACCAACATGATGAAACTCCGTCTCTACTAAACATACAAAAATTAGCTGGAGGTGGTGGCAGGTGCCTGTAGTCCCAGCTACTCAGGAGGCTGAGGCACAATCGCTTGAACCTGGGAGGTGGAGGTCGCAGTGAGCCGAGATCGCACCACTGCACTCCAGCCTGGTGACAGAGTGAGACTCCATCTCAAAAAAGAAGGTTTAAAATCCTCATTTTGACATTTGCGTCAGCCACCCTCCTTCCCCTTCTACCAACCCTTAACTGGAGCTCTCTGCAGTTTGACTGTCACCCTCTCTGCTCTCCTCTGGCAGAGGCTTAAGGGGAGACAAGTGGCCAGGGAGATGGACAGAGAAGGCAAAGGTGTGGGTGACGCATGCTCACAGATGAGCAGTTAGTTGTGTGAGCCCAGGAGCTTCAGGGTGGGGGTAGCAGCAGCAAGTCATGGGTAGTTGTGCCAGGGTTCCCACGAAGCAGAACAGCAGGGCAGTGATCACAGTGTAAAAGAGCTCTGGGTCAAGTCCAGAGAGGAAGGCTAAGGGGAACATCATAGACCAGGTGGCAGTGATCAAGCAGCTCAAGCAGGAGGCTTCAGGCCAAGGCCAATGTCCTGGCAGGCAGGATGAGCCCCAGATCTGAAGAAATGTACACAGGAGTGCTCGTCCTCGGACAGAGGCTGTTTGCCTGCTGCTCTCCTAAATGTGCCTTATGACCTTCCAGTTGTGGGTGGCAGGGGACTCTGCGGGGACAGCTTTCTCCCAGCTGGGGCAGGACGTGGAATCCAGGCCTCCCTCCAGCTCCTTGCAGTCAGTAAAGCATGTTAGCTCCTCTTCTGTTCAGGCTTTCTAGAAACCAGGTGTGGGGCAGGGCCCCTGTGACCCCTCAGCCCTGAAGGGCAAGCTCTTTTTTTCTCCAGGAAATGGCCAGTGATGAACTGAGGGAGTTGAGGAATGCCATGACCCAGGAGGCCATCCGTGAGCACCAGATGGCCAAGACCGGCGGCACCACCACTGACCTCTTCCAGTGCAGCAAATGCAAGAAGAAGAACTGCACCTATAACCAGGTATGGACAGTGAGGGGATGGGCTGGAGGTGCAGGAGGCCGCAGGGGCAGACAGATGGAAAATCAGAGAGAAGCTTAGGGAAGAGCCAGAGGGGAGAAAGGGTTAAAACTCTCTAAGCTTGGCCGGGTGCAGTGGCTCATGTCTGTAATCCCAGCACTTTGGGAGGCCAAGGTGAGTGGATCACCTGAGGTCAGGAGTTCGAGACCAGCCTGGCCAACATGGTGAAGCCCCATCTGTACTAAAAATACAAAAATTAGCCAGGCGTAGTGGCACATGCCTGTAATCCCAGTTACGCTGGAGGCTGAGGCAGGAGAATCACTGGAACCTGGGAGGCAGAAGCTACATTGAGCCAAGATTGCACCACTGTACTCCAGCCTGGGCGACAGAGTGAGACTCTGTCTCAAAACAAACAACAACAACAACAAAACCTCTCTAGGCTGGGCCGGCTCAGTGGCTCACACCTATAATCTCAGCACTCTTGAGAGGCTGAGGCAGGCAGACAGCTTGAACCTGGGAGTTTGACTGCAGCCTGGGCAACGTGGTGAAACGACATCTCTACTAAAAATACAAAAATTAGCCAGGCTTGGTGGTGCATGCCTGTAGTCCCAGCTACTGGATGCGAGGGGGAATGGGTGGTGATGAGGCATGAGAATCACTGGAGCCCGGGAGGTTGAGGCTCCAGTGAATTGAGGCTGCAGTGAGCCGTGACTGCACCACTGCACTCCTGCCTGAGTGATAGAACAAGACTGTCTCAACAAAACAAAGAAAACCTTAAAAACTCTCCAGGCTGCATAGAGAAGGGCGAGCCTTGGTACACTAACGTGATGCATCTGTGGCTTCTGGACAATGTTCTGAGTTTAGAATCATCCCACTATGTGTCTATGAGGCTTGTTCTCGTCTGCCCTGAAGTGACAATCAGAAGAATCAGACTCACAGCAGCTGAAGAGTCCCAGATGGTTGAAAGGGAACTTGGCAATGTGAAACCCAGCTCCCTCATTACACACCCAGGGAAACTGAGGCCCACACAAGCCACAGATGGGCTTTTTAGCCTTGCCCAAGGTGGCAGAGCAGGCCAGTGTCAGAGATAGTAATAAACCAGATCCAGACCTTTCTGCCTGCAATCCAGCTAACTTGGTCAATAAAGCCTAAGGGCTTAGCTCTGATTCCTCCAGTTGAAGACAATTGCCCTGGCATGGGGAACTTGGGAAGGCTGTGGAGGCCCCTTCTCTTAAAACCAGAGAATGGCCTCCTCTTTCTGGGTTGCACATGGTACGCCCATACAGCACAAATATCCTTGGATTCTCACTGGTGTTTAGTTATTCTAGAACTCTATTCAGAGTTCTCCGTCTGTTCGGCACACACCATTTATCAAGGGCACCTTGCCTGCAGCATTCTGTGGCCAGGGCAGAAATGCAGTCAGCCTTGCCATTCTGGAGGAGTCCCTTGGAGAATTCCAGGTCTGGAATTCAGAGATGTTTGTGCAAGCTTCTGCTGTCTCCCAAGCACCTTTCCATGTGGAGTGATGCACTTCCTGTGCCTCACTTCTTTCTAGAAGTAAACTGCCCACTAGCAAAGTTTTCTTTCTGTTTGTCACTGCTATCCAGACCAGGCTGCGCTAAGCTGTATACGCCTGGCAGACTGCTGGGCTGCTGGGGCTCACTCAAGGAGGGTGGCGGGCATAACTCGTCCCACACCACAGATTCCCAGCTGACATCATTCATAGCTGATTGTCAGCAAAGTAATGACTTGCTACATGTCATGGCCAGCCAAGGTCGGCCTTAAAAAACCAGAACAGGAGCTGTTAAATCTGGAAATGCCAGGGCTTTGCTGTGGGATACCCGGTTCCTGCACCTGAATGATGAGGCTAAGAGGATGAGAAAACATAATATTAAATAGTTCCAAAGATATTTAGGTCCCCTTTCCTCTCTGGGCCTCAGGTCTTCCACCAGTAAAAGAAGGAAGATGAACTAGACCACTAAGCCTGCTTGCAGCTCACTCTAGTGAGTATGTCCAGTAGGGTGTGTTCAGAGGTGAGTCAGGGAATACTTGGTGGCGGGCACCTGTAATCCCAGCTATTCAGGAGGCTGAGGCAGGAGAATCACTTGAACCCAGGAGGCAGAGGTTGCAGTGAGCCGAGATGGCACCACTGCACCCCAGCCTGGGCAACAGAGCGAGACTGCAGTGTCAAAAACAAAACAAAACAAAAAACAAACAAACAAACAAACAACAACAACAACAAAGAGTGAAAGTACAAAAGGCCAGGTTAAGCCAGAAAGATACTGGGAGTGAGCTGATGGACTGCCAGAGGAGAGGAAAGCATGACACTAATATTACGGAGTTGTCAGTGATAAGGAAATTGCCAACATGGGGTGGGAATATCAGTGCCAACCTCTGGGATTTGGACCTACTCCCAAACACAGTGGGAGCCATGGCAGGTCCTAGAACAGGGAAGTGACTTCATGAGTGGTTCTTCTCTCTCTCAGGTGCAGACACGCAGTGCTGATGAGCCCATGACTACCTTTGTCTTATGCAATGAATGTGGCAATCGCTGGAAGGTCTGTTTGTTTATATATTTCCCCCTTCCCTGTCATCCACATACCTTGCCCGCATAAGGCGTAGTATACCCACAACCCAGAAGGGGCCTTGTGCATGGCAGCGCTTGCCAGCCTGCGCAGAGTAGGCCTGCAGAGCCAGAGATAGTGGCGGACTGCTGTTGGGGAGGTGGGAAGAGAATACACATGCATGTTTTCATTTTAGAAGGGCACCAAGCTGGGGTGGGGGCAGCAGCCCACATTTTATCACAGGATGAGCAAGTCTGTCATTGGAGCACAGATGGAATCGGCTTCCTGAGATCCACAGAGGAGAGGAAAAACATTCTGCACTTGGACCACGCTTCTTTGGAAAGTGCTTCCACAGATGGTATTTCCGTTGAACGTGGCCACAGCCGGGGATGGGAAACAGGAAGGCTGAGCCATGTCAGAAAGGAGTTGACCCTAAATGCCACCAGGTCATCCTTCCCTCCTTAGGAAGCTCTGGAAGTCTTACGTTACCCAAGTCTGTAACTCAGACCGTCCCAGCTCCTGCAAAGGCAGAAGTTTTGTTTTCAGGCATGGGAGCCAAGCAAAGACTCCTCCCAGAGTGCTCCTTCCTGCCAAGTCTCCTGAAGGAACAGAGTGTGGTCACGTGACTAATGTCAGTTTCCAACTGCTATCTGACTTGTATGTGCACCATGTGATGTCTGGGCCACCAGGCAGGCTACAGGTGCTCCAGAAGTTCTAAGGTACTTAGCAAGGAGTACAAGACAAGTCAGGATCCCTGGCTTCAGGTGCCATTCTGCGCTACTCACCCTGAGCGTGTTACTCACCTCCTTGAGCGAAAGAGGAATAATAATGCCTTTCTCCCAGGGTTGATGATGTGAGGATCATTTTGACATGAGGATTATTACGTATGCATAAACACTTTGCAAACAACTACAAGAATTGTTCCTTTATAATGTTATTCTTACTTTCAGACAAGGAAATTGAAATACAGAAATAGTTAATAAGCATAAAGCCACAGTTTGGAGCACTGAAAGCCGATGCTCCGACTTCCTGATCAATTATTTTTCTTACTAAGGACCTCAGTAGTCCTTACTGGGGCCTCATTAGAACTGCCATATTTTTAAAGGTAAAAACCAGATGATTATGTATTTTTTCTTTTTTCACTTAGGGATGGGGTCAGTATAGTGGCCTACTGGTTTAGAGCATGGGATTTGGCATCAGGCTCGAATCATAGCTTTACCCCTTACAAAGTGACTTAGCTCGGTGACTTGAACTCACTAAGCCTGGATTTCCTCATCTATAAAATGAGGGTATTCTTATCTAGCCCACAGAGCTGTTTGAGGATTAGAGAAGGTAACACACGTAAAGCATTAACAGGGCCTTGAGAGCTCATATGGCATCTTTGTCAAATTAGGAAAAGGTGTCCCTTCCTCCAGACGACACAGCCTCATGCCAGGGTACAGAGCAAATAGAGCAGGGGCTAAGTTTCAGCCTCAGCTTGCCCCTTTGGCCAGACTCTTTTGTGCAGTCAACAAATTATACAACCATACAAAAAAAAAAAAAAGCCCTGAGCACAGACATGTCTGGTACATAAAACCACTATTCTTACTATCTTGGGTATGTCATCTACTAGTATTATGGGAGTTTGAGCAAGTTGCTTAACCTCTCTGATCTGCTTCCTTACCTGTAAAATGGGAGTGATAGGCCGGGTGCAGTGGCTCATGCCTGTAATCCCAGCACTTTGGGAGGCCGGTGGATCACCTGAGGTCGGGAGTTCGAGACCAGCCTGACCAACATGGAGAAACTCTGTCTCTACTAAAAATACAAAATTAGCCAAGCGTGGTGACACATGCCTGTAATCCCAGCTACTCAGGAGACTGAGGCAGGAGAATCGCTTGACCTCGGGAGGCAGAGGTTGTGGTGAGCCAAGATCTTGTCATTGCACTCCAACCTGGGTGACAAGTGAAACTCTGTCTCAGAAAAAAAAAAAAAAAAAAAAAAAAAATTGGGAGTGATATTAGTGCCTACCTCACAGAGTGATTGTAAGGGGGAAATGAGTTAATACATGTTAATACTGCCTAGCACAGAGTAAATGCTCAATAAATGTAGCTCTTGTGATTTTGTTACTGTTAGAGAAAAGACATTCCGAATGCTCTAAATCCAGCTCCTCCTCCTTGATTCCTTGTAGTTGGAGGGACAGGATCCACTAGAGGTAACAACTACAGTCTTCTGAACACACTTCCAGATGGTCTCTGTTGCCACGTGGGAGACTGGAAGTCTAACCAAGTTAGTAGTAGACTGTTAGACTACTAACAGTCTAACCTGTTAGTAGTTATCCCAGTGATGTTCTTGATCATAAATTGAGAGCTCAGCAGATTCCTGGCACCGATTCGCCATTCATTTATTACCTGATACCATTCTCACATTCACCAGCATTATGAGCTCATTTTACAGGTGAGTGATATGTTCAAGATCACACAGCTAATAATGGCAGAGCTGGGCTTTGGACTCTGGTCTGTGTGGCTCCAGACACCACCTCTTTTTCATATTCCCCCACAGCCTCCTTGGAGGATGCTGAGAAACCTTTCAAATTTTGTTGCCTTTTTGGTTTTGTAGTTCTGCTGATGGAACAGCCAGGACCGCCATGAACAAGGTGAGGAAGAACAAAGAGGAAGCGCTGAACTGTCTGAACTGGAGAAGCAATAAAAATTAAAGTGAAGGAAAATACTGAACTCTGACTGGGGTGGTATGAGTTGGAGGAAGAATTCTCTTGCAAATTAATAATCGGTCATTAGAAACAATTGGTTAAGTGGGGAGCCTAATTGAAGTATGACGCTGAGAATCTTATTGATGAACCTCTTGTAGAAACTGCAGAGGACCAGGCACAGTGGCTCACGGCTGTAATATGCAAACTCTTGGAGACTGAGGTGGGAGAATCGCTTGACCCCAGAAGTTTGAGTCCAGCCCGGGCAACATAGCAAGACCCCATCTCTACAAGAATAAAAGAAAAAGAAAAAATAAAGACACTGCAGCGCGTTAGACCTGAGGTGTCGTGTCTTTGACGGTAGGCTGGCAGACCTTTGCTTTGAGTTCCTTCTCTCCCATCTGGATCTCCCAGCCTTTTCTGAATTGAAAAATGCCAGATCAACACAAAGCTTACCCGCCCCCCGACTTCAGAGTCACACGTGCAGAACAGCTGATACACCGTTTGGCTTCAGCAGATATTACTTCCATACTATGTACTAGGTTGCAGCAAAAGTAATTGAGGTTTTTGCAATTACTTTTGCAGTAGCCTAGTAGAAATATTTCTTCCCTACTCTTTCCTCATCTCTTCCCAAACTCTTTGCTATTCCCTGTTCACAGCTGGCTGTGGGGGCTTTTGAGGACTCCAGATCATATCCCTCTAGGCAGGGAACAAATCCTCTTGAGCTGGGCTTTCTGAGTGAAGATTACAGCAGCACTCTGACTTCCATGGCCCCTTGAAAGTCCTGAGCCTCAGAACCCACCCAGGCCCTAGCAATGTGTCCCTCACAGCTCCATCTGTGACCTGAGCTTCAGAAGACATCTGCAGAGCACAGAGACGTTGCCATGCTTCCCCCATGATAATTATTGGCTTGCTTTGTTTTTGTTTTTCTTTTTTAGAGGCTGGAATGCAGTGGTGTGATCTTGGCTCACTGCAATTTCCACCTCCTAGGTTCAAGGAATTCTCCTGTCTCAGCCTCCTGAGTAGCTGGGACTATAGGCATGAACCATCAACCCTGGCTAATTTTTTATATTTTTAGCAGAGATGGGTTTTTTGCCCTGATGGCCAGGCTAGTCTTGAATTCCTGGGCTCAAGGGATCCACCCTCCTCGGCCTCCCAAAGTGGTGGGATTACAGGTGTGAGCCACCATGCCTGGCCTTGGCTTGCTTTTGATGCTGACGGGAACTTTCGGCAAAGCTAGAAACTTCTAGAAAAGCCTTGGGGAAGCTGTTGGAGCAACTACAACCCAAGTTCCTCATATACCCTGGACATCATTTACTTTAGAATTGGTTACTGTCTTCTTCCTTCCATCCATAAGTGCCTTCTCCTGTAGTTGAAGCCAGGAAATAAACTAGGTACAGGAGTCTTCCACTGTCTTTGACTTTTATTTATTTATTTCTATTTATTTATTTATTTATTTATTTATTTATTTATTTTTGAGATAGGGTCTCTCTCTGTCACCCAGACTGGAGTGCAGTGGCACAATCTTGGCTCACCGCAACCCCCGCCTCCCAGGTTCAAGTGATTCTCCTGCCTCAGTCTCCTGAGTAGTTGGGATTACAGGCGCCCACCGTTACCATCAGTTAGTTTTTGTATTTTTATTACAGACAGGGTTTCACCATGTTGGCCAGGCTAGTCTTGAATTCCTGACCTCAAATGATCCACCCACTTTGGCCTCCCAAAGTTCTGGGATTTAGCCACTGTGCCCGGCCTCATCTTTGACATTCTTTTTTTTTTTTTTTTTTTTTTTTTTGAGACAGAGTCTCGCTCTGTTGCCCACGCTGGAGTGCAGTGGCCGGATCTCAGCTCACTGCAAGCTTTGCCTCCCGGGTTCCCACCATTCTCCTGCCTCAGCCTCCCGAGTAGCTGGGACTACAGGCGCCGCCACCTCACCCGGCTAGTTGTTTTGTATTTTTTTTAGTAGAGACGGGGTTTCACCCGGTTAGCCAGGATGGTCTGGATCTCCAGACCTCGTGATCCGCCCGTCTCGGCCTCCCAAAGTGCTGGGATTACAGGCTTGAGCCACCGCGCCCGGCCTTCTTTGACATTTTTGTTTCTGTTTGAGACGGAGTTTCACTCTTGTTGCCCAGGTTGGAGTGAAATGGCACGATCTTGGCTCACTGCACTCTCCACCTCCTGGGTTCAAGCGATTCTCCTGCCTCAGCCTCCTGAGTAGCTGGGATTACAGGCCCCTGCCACCACACCTGGCTAATTTTTTTTTTTGTATTTTTAGTA
>NW_016808328.1:1987392-2008831 GCF_001698545.2 Rhinopithecus bieti
GATCTCCAGACCTCGTGATCCGCCCGTCTCGGCCTCCCAAAGTGCTGGGATTACAGGCTTGAGCCACCGCGCCCGGCCTTCTTTGACATTTTTGTTTCTGTTTGAGACGGAGTTTCACTCTTGTTGCCCAGGTTGGAGTGAAATGGCACGATCTTGGCTCACTGCACTCTCCACCTCCTGGGTTCAAGCGATTCTCCTGCCTCAGCCTCCTGAGTAGCTGGGATTACAGGCCCCTGCCACCACACCTGGCTAATTTTTTTTTTTGTATTTTTAGTAGAGATGGGGTTTCACCATGTTGGCCAGGCTGGTCTCGAACTCCTGACCTCAGGTGATCCACCCACCTTGGCCTCCCAAAGTGATGGGATTACAGGCGTGAGCCACTGTACCTGGTCTGTCTCTGAGTTTTAAACAGTTAGATTTGGGATGAATCCCTTCCTTGGAAAGATCGAAAATCCTCTCACAGATGATACAACACAAAGAGCTCATAAATGGCAGAGCCAGGACAGAGACCCAGGTCTTCTGCTTGCTGTCATTGTGCTATAAGACATCCAGAGCTGGCCGGGCGCGGTGGCTCAAACCTGTCATCCCAGCACTCTGGGAGGCCGAGACGGGTGGATCACGAGTTCAGGAGATCGAGACCATCCTGGCTAACACGGTGAAACCCCGTCTCTACTAAAAAAATATAGCAAAAAACTAGCTGGGTGTGGTGGCGGGTGCCTGTAGTCCCAGCTACTTGGGAGGCTGAGGCAGGAGAATGGCGTAAACCCAGGAGGCGGAGCTTGCAGTGAGCCGAGATCGCGTCACTGGGCGACACAGCGAGACTCTGTCTCAAAAAAAAAAAAAAAAAAAGAGATCCAGAGGTATACACAGCGCTCAGCCCCTACCTTCCAGGAAGTCACAGCCTGGCAGGGAAAGAAACCATAGGCACAGATTTCCACACCAGATGGGATGCAATAAATGCCACATACATCTGAGGGACCAATATTATCCACAGACATGCAGGGGGATGTTGCTTAGAAACCCAGATGTTTCTTAAACTTTAATACAGGTGAGAATTCACTGGGGATTGTACTGAAATGCAGATTCCAATTCAATGGGTCTGGGGTGGGCCTTGAGATTGTTCGTTTCTTTCTTTCCTTTCTCTTTTTTTTTTTTTTAAGACAGGGTCTCACTCTGTTGCCCAGACTCCAGACTGGAGTCCAGTAACGCCATCATGGCTCACTGAGGACTTGACCTCCTAGGCTCAGGCGATCCTTCCACCTCAGCCTCTGGAGTATCTGGGGCTACAGGCGTGCACCACCACACCTGGCTAATTTTTTATTTTTTATAGAGATGGGGTCTCCCTATGTAGTCGAGGCTGGTCTCAAACTCCTGGGCTCAAGCAATCCTTCTGCCTCAGCCTCTCAAAGTGATGGATTATAGGCATGAGCCACCGCACCTGGCTGATTTTTCGTTTCTAACCCAATGCAGCTGGTCCACAGACCACACTTTGAGTAGGAAGGCCTTAGATGCCCAGATTTTTCTCTGTATTATCTAATCCTCCATCCAAATGTCTAGAAACCAAAAGCAGAACAAAAAGCAGCCACTGTCAATTTAATAAGTCCAATAAAGGTTACTTTTGGGTGAGTTTTGTTTCGTTTTGTTTCGAGACAGAGTCTTGCTCTGTTGCCTGGGCTGGAGTGCTCTGTCACCCAGGCTGGCGCGATCTCGGCTCACTGCAACCTCCATCTCCCGGGTTCAAGAGATTCTCCTGCCTCAGCCTCCCAAGTACTGGAATCCCAGTACTGGAACCACCACACTCGGCTAATTTTTGTACTTTTAATAGAGATGGGGTTTCACCATGTTGGCCAGGCTGGTCTCAAACTCCTGACCTCAGGGGATCCGCCCACCTCGGCCTCCCAAAGTGCTGGGATTACAGGCATGAACCACCACGCCTGGCCTTGAGTGAGGTTTTTTTTTTTTTTGAGACAGAGTCTTGCACTCTCGCCCAGGCTGGAGTGCAGGGGCGCTATCCCGGCTCACTGCAACCTCCACCTCCCGGGTTCAAGCAATTTTCCTGCCTCAGCCTCCCAGGCAGCTGAGATTACAGGTGCCTGCCACCACGCCCGGCTAATTTTTTTTTTTTTTTGTATTTCTAGTAGAGATGAGGTTTCACCATGTTGGTCAGGCTGGTCTCAAACTCCTGACCTCATGATCCGCCCGCCTTGGCCTCCAAAAGTGCTGGGATTACAGGTGAGAGCCCCCGTGCCCAGCCAACCTTGGGTGAGTTTTTTAAACACGGCACCTTGGGGCGATTTTCAGTAGTCACAATCTAAATATCCATTGTGTTTTCTGTGTCATAGCATAGGGATTTAGAGCATAGAAAAAAGAAAAAGAAAACTGATCTTCACCCTCAATAACCTTACTGTTTACAAAGGAGATGAGTCAGATTAAACAGCAAAAGAACAAGTCAGCTCAAGTCCACACATCTATACAGTATACATTCACATTCACAAAAGGACACATAAGAGTATGAATAGGCTACAGACTGTCATCAGCAGGCGGCAAAACCCTCCCTGCGGGCCTTCCCGTGTCCACTCTGGATCCACTCCAATTCATGCTCTCCATGACAACTGACCGGAACTGGCTTTTCCACATTGTAGAACTGATCCTTAGAGTCTCCCACTCTACACTCCCATTTAAAACGTTCCTCCCCCCCTCACCCCACCACTGCTCTTGGCAAGGTCTACAAGGCCCTGCAGGGCGGGCCTGTGCCTCGCCCCCGCACTTTGTGCTGCAATCACACTGGCCTTCTCTCAGTTCTTCACCACATGCTGTGCTCCTCCTTGTCACAGAGTCTTTCCACACGCTGTTGGCTGGAACACGTGGTTTAACCCCATCTCCTTCATAACCAAAGATGAAGAAGGTGCGAACTACAAGCGAGTTAGCATTCACTTCTGCCACCCAGGAGGGCTTCCGAGGGGAGGGGAGGTGGTTACCATATGGGAGGAAAAAGACAAGGTCAAGTGAGGCGAAACAGGCAACATGCTTGGAATGAAAGAGTTCACCAGAATGTTATGGCCAAAAGAACTTGAAAATAGGCTGGGTGCAGTGGCTCATGCCTGTAATCCCAGCACTTTAGGAGGCCAAGGTGGGCAGATCACTTGAGGTCAGGAGTTCGAGACCAGCCTGGGCAACATGGTGAAACCCCATCCCTATTAAAAATACAAAAAAAAAAAAGCTGGGCATAGTGGCACACGCTCATAATCCCAGCTACTCTGGAGGCTGAGGCAGGAGAATCACTTGAACCCAGGAGGCAGAGGTTGCAGTGAGCCGAGATTGCCACTGCACTCCAACCTGGGTGACAAGAGTGAGACTCCACCTCAAAAAAAAAAAAAAAAAAAAAAAAAAAAAAAAAAGAACTTGAAAATGGAAGAATGGAAGATCGTTCAAGATCCTATGGCCAATTTGGGTGTCTTCAAAAGGTTCCAGGAACCTAAAATACATACAGGATAAGAAGTCTTTCTAAGTATTTTCATCCAGACTACCAAATCTCTCATTAGTCCCGGTTTTTCTTTAGTTCAAGACTTACATTGCCAAATGCCTATTTGGATACCTCTTTGCAAGCACCCCACTGACCCTCTCAATACTATAATACAGTTAATCTGAAACTGAACTCACATCTCTGTTTTTTAATTTAAAAATAATTTTTTTGAGAAGGGTGTCATCCCGTCACCCAGGCTGGAATGCAGTGGTGCAATCACAGCTCACTGAAGCCTTGATGTTTTAGGATCAAGTGATCCTACCACCTTTGCCTCCCAAGTAGCTAGAACCACAGGTGTACACCACCACCCCGGCTAATTTTTTTTATTTGTAGAGATGAAATCTCACTGTGTTTTCCAGGCTGGTCTCAAACTCCTGTGCTTGAGTGATCCTCCCACCTCAGCCTCCCAAAGTGCTGGGATTACAGGTGTGAGCCACCATACTCCGCCATTTTGTTTGTTTTTTGAGAGACAGGGTCTCACTCTGTTGCCTGGGCTAGAGTGCAGTGGTGTGATCATAGCTCACTGCAGTCTTGAACTCCTAGGCTTAAGTGATCCTTCCACCTCAGCTTCCTGAGTAACTGGGACTACAGGCACATGCTACCACATCTGGTTAATTTTTTTTTTCTTTTGTCGGGCACGGTGGCTCATGCCTGTAATCCCAGCACTTTGGGAGGCCAAGGCGGGCAGATCACCTGATGTCAGGAGTTCGAGACCAGCCTGGCCAACGTGTACTAAACATCTACTAAAAATACAAAAATTACCCAGACACAGTGGCGCATGCCTGTAATCCCAGCTACTCAGAAGGCCGAGGCACGAGAATCGCTTGAACCCGGGAGGTGGAGGTTGCAGTGAAGTGCCACTGCACTCCAGCCTGGGCGACAGAGTGAGATACTGTCTCAAAAAAAAAAAAATCTGTAGAGATGGGCACTCGGGGGGGGGGGGGGTCTCCCTATGTTACCAAGCCTGGTCTCCAACTCCTGACCTCAAGTGATCCTCCCGCCTGGGCCTCCCAAAGTGTTGAGATCACAGGTGTGAGCCACTGAGCCACTGAGCCACTGAGCCACTGAGCCACCGAGCCACTGCATCCCATGCATCTTTTCTTTCTTTGGTCCCCTCTTCTGTCTTTTCTATTTGTCAGCTAATTCATTCCTTAAAACCATCTGTGACCCTTTCCCCTTGTCCTCTTCACTTATTTCCCAATTCTAGAGTCTCTCCCTTGACCAGCCCTTATCTCCATTCCCATCACTGTCATCATGGCCTTTCAGGTTTTCTTTTCTTTTTTTTTTTTTTTTTTTTTTGAGATGGAGTCTCGCTCTCGCCCAGGCTGGAGTGCAGTGGTGTGATCTCGGCTCGCTGCAAGCTCCGCCTCCTGGGTTCACGCCATTCTCCTGTCTCAGCCTGCCGAGTAGCTGGGACTACAGGCGCCCGCCACCACGCCTGGCTAATTTTTTTAGTAGAGACGGGGTTTCACCGTGTCAGCCAGGATGGTCTCGATCTCCTGACCTCGTGATCCGCCCGCCTCGGCCTTCTAAAGTGCTGGGATTACAGGCGTGAGCCACCGCGCCCTGCCCAGGTTTTCTTTTTTTTCTTTTTTTTTCTTTTTTTTTATGAGATCGAGTTTCGCCCAGGCTGGAGTGCAGTGGCGCGATCTCGATCTCGGCTCACTGCAAGCTCCGCCTCCCGGGTTCACGCCATTCTCCTGCCTCACCCTCCCGAGTAGCTGGGACTACAGGTGCCCGCCATCACGCTTGGCTAATTTTTTTTTTTTTTTAGTAGAGACGGGGTTTCACCGTGTTAGTCAAGATGGAGGTTTTCTTTTTTCTAGGACCGGTGCAAAGGTCTTCTACTGATCCCCCAACTCAGAGCACTATCTTCCCTGCATCTGCCTGGCTCTGAGCATCATTCCCTGTCCTCAGCAGGTTCCACCAGCTATCAAAATTCAACTATTTGGTTTGATTTTCAAAGCTCTGTCTGCCCTCTGCCTTTTTTGGGGGAAGGGGGGGCCTAGAGGCTTTTATGTCTGACTGTGCCAATGGGCCCTTGCCCTCTGCTTGGCTTTGGTGGTTCATCGTCCACCTCTGTTGTCCCTTATGCTCCAGGCTAAAGGAGATATTTGCCCTGTGTTTGAATACCCAATGGGCCTTCTCATTTGTGACTGCCTATATTGCTTCCTTTTCCCCAGGCTGATCCAAATCTTATCCATTCTTCAAGGCTCACCTCAGATGCACATCTTATGAGGTCTCTAATCCCCTAGCAACACGAGATGGTTCCTCAGAACTCCCACAGCATTGAGAAATTCTCATAGCACACATTGCATTCAACCATGATGATGATGATGATGATTCCTTTAAAATTTTTGTATGACAGTGTGAGTAGTATCTGTTAATCACTGAGCATTTACTAGCTGAATGTCTTGGGCACATTATACAATTTCTGCATACTTCTGGTTTCATTGGTAAAACAGTGGTAATAATAGCTCCTAGCTCAGAGGATTGTTGTGAGGATTCATTTAGTTAATACAAACAGAGCAGCAGAATCAGGCCTGACACATAGTGACTGATTAGTTGTTACTAATATTAGCTATGGTTGTTACTATGAGTGCAGGGTAGCACTTTACATTGATTGCCTCAGTGAGCGCTCTGACCTCATGAACTAGGTTACTATTATTTTACTCTTTTTAAAAAATTGTAGTAAACTACACATAACATAAACCATCTTAGCAGTTTTTTAAAAATTTATTTTGAGACAGTCTGTGTTGCCCAGACAGGAGAGCAGTGGCATGATCTCGGCTCATTACAACCTCTGCCTCCTGGGTTCAAGTGATTCTCGTGCCTCAGCCTTCTGAGTAGCTGAGATTACAGGTGCACACCACCGGGCCTAGCTAACTTTTGTATTTTTAGTAGAGATGGGGTTTCAACATGTTGGCCAGACTGGTCTGGAACTCTCAGCTTCACGTGATCCACCGGCCTCAGCCTCCCAAAGTGCTCGGATTACAGGCATGTGCCACTGCGCCCAGTCCATCTTAATAATGTTTAAGTATATAGCTCAGTAGGGTTAAGTACATTCATATTGTTATACAACCAGTCTCTAGAACTCTTCATCTTGCAAACTGAACCTTTACACTCCTTAAATAACTCATTTCCTCCTCCCCTCAAGCCCTGGAAAGCACTATTCTACTTTCTATGAATTTGTATTATTTTAGTCTTTACAGACTGAGAAAACCAAGGTTCTGAGAGTAATTTTTTTTTTTTTTTTTTTGAGAAGGAATATGGAATCTCACTCTGTTGTCCAGGCTGGAGTACCGTGGCACAATCTTGCCTCACTGCAACCTCCACCTCCTGGGTTCAAGCAAGTCTCCTGCCTCAGTCTCCTGAGTAGCTGGGATTACAGGCCCACACCACCATGCCCAGTTAATTTTTGTATTTTTAGTAGATACAAGTTTCACCATGTTGGTCAGGCTTGTCTCGAACTCCCGACTTCATGATCCGCCCACCTCGGCCTCCCAAAGTGCTAAGATTACAGGTGTGAGTCAAGTAATTTGTTTTTAGATAAAGAACCTGGATTTGAACCCAGAGCCCAGGTCATGCTTTGAGCCACTTTGCAATATGTTCACCTCACAGAACATGTGTGATGTGTTTTCCCTCCCCCATAATAGTGATGGCCATGGTATGCCAAGGCCCTCCTCTGTACCATTGTCACATTTAGTCCATGCAGCAGCCCTGCAGTCGTTGTGAGGGGTGGTGTCCTATTTCCCAGCTCAGTAGCTGGTATAGAATAGGGTTCAGTGAGTATGGGTCTGTTTGACGTCTTTAAGTAAGCTAAATAATACTAAATAAGTTTGTATTGCATTTTTAATGCAATTGTCTATATATTTGGAAAATATTGATTCTTTTTGGAGAAAACTAGTTGAAATGTATGAGGTCATAAAGAGCTTCCCAATCACCTCCACTTCCCCCTCCACTGCAGAGTCAATCTGCTCTCCTCACCCCAGGCCAGTCCCCGGGCCGCCCCCCATCTTTACCTCATCACTAGCATTGCAACTCACAGCCAAAGGCAAAGACAAACAGGCAGACAGGCAAGGGGACTAGGAGATTCTCCGTGCTCTGCTTCCTCCCCCTGCTGCTCCACCCCCACACTATTCCCTCTAGCCAAAACCAATCCTGACCAGCCTGGAACATGCTCTGGCCTTTCACGCCTCCTTGCCTTCGCACATGCTGTTCTTGAAGACTGGAATGCTTTCCCTCCCACCTTCTCCACCTCCAAACTCCTACAGACTTACCAGCTCAGATGTCACCTCCTCTGTGAAGCCTCCCCACCCCGCTCCCCGCCAGCTAGGAATCCACCCCCTCCTGGGTACAGACGAGCACACCCCTTATTATAGCACTTGGACTGCAATGGCTGTTTGCAAGTCAGTGTGTCCCCCATGTCCCCAACTCCTTGTGCAGTGATGAGCCTTTATGCAGCCCAGGTCACTTTGATTTTCTGAGGGGCCCATCTGTCTGAAAATGAAGAGACGACAAAACAGGATTACACACATCAAGGCAGGTTTTAAAATGTTTAACAAATTAATGTTTTTGATACAAAAATACTATGACAACTGTGCTGCTCACAAGATAATTATAAAATTTATTAAAATATAAGAACTTACAGTGCTCCACAGGCACAGTGGCCTGGTAATAGAGTACAGGTTTAAGGATATACAAGGAGGGTCTTGATCCCATCAGCCAGTGGAGCCAACATAATGTATAACCTTACTTAGAGATAATGTTGAAAGCCTAAATTGGAGACCCTGGCCAAATGGCTCTTCTGGCCTCTTTCCCAGTGATGACAGGCTGTCCTGCTGCCTCTACACATAGTAGGTACTCATTGTTTGCTGAATCATGGGAACGAATACAGCTTTCCAATTTGGTTACTGAAAACCCACATACAGTAAGTATTCCCAAGAAACACTGCAGTCTAGAACAATGGGGCAGGAAGCCACCTCCTCCTCCAATGACCCCAGCCCTGAGTCCAGCTGAAGGCTGCAACAGGAAGCCCCTCAGCCACTGTCCTTCCACTCCTTCTTCCCCATTGCCCCCAGGGGCTCCAGATGCAGTCATGCTTTCCATCCGCTCCCAGCCTCTCTTCTCTTTCCAACCTCTAGAGGGTCCCAGGTGAAGAAAGAAAAAAGCACTTACAGAAGGAGGCAGGCAGCCAAGCTGAGCCCAGAGAGCCGTCCTGGGCGCCACCCCGCCCCCGCCCCGCAGGCCTGAGGAATAAAAGAAACAGCAAGAAGACAAAGAAGGGCTTAAAGCACTGGGGCAAAGGGTGGGGGGAAGGCCTAAGGAAGTTTACAAAGCAATCTGTCAGAGAAGGGATGAAAAGGGAGCCCCGCTGGGCTGAGGGGCTCAAGCCCTCAGCTCACCTTAGGCCCAGTTAGAAACCTGCAATTACTTCAGCTAGTCAGAAAGACTCCCCTCCTCCTCGCTCCAAGAAGCGTGATTATTAACCTCTGAACCAGAAGTTTCCCTGAGCGTGAAGCCCCAACTTGCTGGGGTTTTGGCAGTCCCAAGTACCTATGCTCTACTAGGCTCAGCACACCGCTCAATGGAGCCCACCAAACTGGCCCAACCTCTGTTGCGTCGGAATTTCTGGAAGAAACACAATGTGAGGATAAGGTCACCCACAGTTTCTCACAGCTGTTGAGCCACTTTGATTTCCCAGATTTTCTGAGCTATCCAATACACCCACAAGCAGTTCTGGAAGTTTCCCTTACCACCAAAGCCAGGGTTAATAAAAAGTAACGGCTATCATCCAAGAGCGCACTCTCTGGAGCGCTTTAATCATCTCACCCACGCCTCACAATATCCTTAGGTATGATGACCCTCACTTTAGAGAAAAGGAAATGGGCCTGGATTCAACGACTTTCCAAAGGATACACAGCCTGGATTCCGAACCCGGTCTGTCTGACCTTGAGGCCCACGCTCTTTCCACTGGGGATACCGCCTCTCAGGAATCCTCCAGGATTCCATTTTATATGGTGCTCAGATCAATTTTATTTTTACAGCCAGTCTAATTTAGCAATGGGGAGCTGTATACTAACTTTAGTGATATTAATGTTACTAAGTCTGGTAACCCACTACAATCGGACCAGCCCCAGATCGATTTTAGATGAGGCAGGATGGTATAATTCTGTGACATCTGAAGAATTCCTAGCCCCACAGTTGCGGGTGGAAAGAGAAGGAATGGGAAAGTCTGCATTATGGCTGGGTCGGGTCCTTCTAGTTTTTTAGACACTTGAGTAATTTAATCATAAATGACCGGGCACTGGGAACAGGACACTCACTAATAAAAGCATGGCCTGGAGTTATGTTTGAAAAAAATTTCAAGTTCCTCAGTGGGTGGATCTATCTGCAAAACAAAAGAAAGGCCCCTTTCCCAGCCCAGGCAGAGAAGTCTCCTGCACAGTTAGAGACAACAGGCTTCCGGGCACGTAGCCAAGGTTCTGGGGATATTTATAACTTGAAGAGGGTGGGAGTCCCTAATAAGCTGCTATATTCTTTTTCCATCACTTCCCTCTCCAAGGCTACAGCGAGCTCGGAGCTCTTCCCCACGCAGAATGCCTGCTTTCCTCAGTGCTGGACTTCCATTGTCTAATTCCCTCATACTGGCTGGGGAAAGGGAAAGCTGCGAGTGCTCCCGTTCTGAGGAACTCCAGCTGAATGCAGTTTAGTTGCTGGTGGTTTCTTGGCCAACCTCTGTGGTCTCAGGGATCTGCCTATGAGTCTGAGGCCTCGGGAATCTGAGTCTTTAGGACCAGCCTACGACATCTGGGTTTCGACTGCAAGTCTACAGATTCAAGATCTGCCTGCGGGTCTAAGACCTCTGGGACCTGCCAGTGCTAAAATCTTTCTGAACGCCAGGTCTGAGAGAAGGCTGCGGCTCTGGGATCCGTTCGCGGTCTCAGGTTTTGGAGACGACGATCTAGTGGATCTTTTGCGCGACAGGAGGTAAGTCTGTTCGTCCCCCCTCGGGTTTTCGGCTTCCTACCTTCAACCGAACAGGGACTACTAACATCCTGAAGGCCCGCCCGGATCAGGGCCTCAGACGCCCAGGGTCCCTTCGGTGCGGGAGGCCGCCGGGAGCCCCTGTAGCAGACTAGCCCTCGGGGACGATAAGGAGGGCCCGCCCCCGCCCAGGGGCCTGGCTATCTCCTCCTTACACGCCCTACACCGCCGCCCGCTTCTGAGTTCCCCCAGGGTTTTCGCCTCCCCGCCGATGGACGCCACTCAGTCCGGCGCTCGGGGGGCGCCCTCTTGAGAAGGACGCAGTCGCACGCCCCTACAGGGTTAAAGCGCCGGAGCCGAGACACAGCCAGGCTCTGCTGCCGACCGCACTCCCGAGTCGCCCGGGCGGCGCGGGGCCTCTCGGGAGTTGTATTCCGCACGGAGCCGCGCGGCCGCAGGCACTGCTGGGAGATGTAGTGCGTGGGCGGGGCTGAAAGTTCCAGCGCGGCCTCCGAGTCTCCCCTGGGGAGTGGGCGGCTGCCGCTTCCCTCTCCAGCCTGTGCTGTCAAGCAGGGGCTAATTCTAGCTCTGCTCAACACAGACCAGCGCCTAAATTAGGCCTGACTTCGCAGATAATAAGGCCCGACTCAAGAGAAGCTTCTAGGGACGCGAAGCGAAGTAGGGCAGCCTCCCTGGCTTAATCGTGCTGCAGTCTCCATGAGAAGAAAGCGAGAATACTCCGCCCTGACTGGGAGGACACGCTTACTTCTTCACCCTTTTGTTCTTTTCCCTCCTCGGCTTTTGGCCTCTGGCTGGCTTTTGTACGCGGGAGTGGAACTCCAACTCCCGGCAGGCCATGGGGGCAGGCACAGGCGCACTAGAGGCTCTTGGCCACGCTGTGGGAGGCGGGCCTAGTGTTCCGCCTCTGATTGGTAGAGTGTTTCACGAACTTTGCTCGTTGATTGGCTGAGGCAGCTGCCGGAAAGGACCCGGCCTCGAGACGGCAGAGCGGAGGCGTTCCCTGGGCTGGGCTGAGCGCCTCCTCCTGGAAACAGCATCGGTCTAACCCCCGGCGCTGGAGGGACCCAGCCAGGGGGCTGTCCTAGTAGATTCCGGCATTGCCTCCACCCTGCTGTGGCGGAGACACAGAGGGCGGGTCGCGCTCGAGGGTCAGGGAGGAGAGTGACACGGCCCTGGTCCAGGGCCCTCCCTGCCCGCCTTGGGGCCAGAACTCCAGCCCTGGGGAGTGGGCAGGGCCTGTTTTCCGTGCCTCACACCCTGCTTTTCGCCTCCTTCAGCGCTGTCTGCTAGCTGCTTTTCCTGCTCTCTCTCTCCCTGGAGGCGAACCCTTGTGCTGGAGATGGCAGCCACCCTGCTCATGGCTGGGTCCCAGGTAAGCCGGGGGTGGCTTTTCGGACCTTGTCTCTTCTTACCCACCTCGTCCGGCGTTTCTCTGCTGTGCAAGTCCCTGTGGGAAATTCCCTGGGATTAGTAATTCGCTGGCTTCAATATTCTGCCACCAGGGGCCTAGTACCAAGCCAGTATTGTCACAAACAAGCATATATCGAACACCTGCTATATGCCTTTAAATACTGGGGAGATAAAAGATGGAAGAGATGGGCGCTACCTTTTGGCTCACAGTTCACAATCTGTAGGGAGAAAGGCGGATCCACTTAAGCGTGGCACAACGTAATAAGTGCTCAATTTGCTGTAGGAACAAAGTGCTGTAGTGTGGGAATCACTCCCAAGAAGTGGGAGTGATTAAGTCTATCTGGGGCATCCGAGGGTAGTGGAGTAGTGCAGAGGGGTAGGGGGCATTGAAGAACAGTTGGTACTGGAGCGGGACCTTAAAAAGCAGTAGAATTTCACTAGTGTGAGAAGGATATTCCAGGCAAAGAGGGACATTATGAGTAAAGGTATGGAGCGATGCAAGTGCCAGATAGGTCCTGAGAAAAGCACAGCCAGAGGATAAAGTTCCTGAGTGGGGCAGGGATAGCTGGCCATGGGACCAGAACAATCAGCTCATAAATTGCTGCCTTTACCACATCTCTTTTTTGCTTGAATATATTTCTTCTTTGGACTCTATAGATCACATTTAATATCTTTTTCCTCCTGAATATTTCTAACTATGTTTCTAATTTCAAGAAGTCCTAAATACAGAATAGTAGGGAAGCGTTGTGTGATTTCAGGCACCTGTGACGTTTGAAGATATGGCCATGTATCTCACCCGGGAAGAATGGAGACCTCTGGACCCTGCACAAAGGGACCTTTACAGGGATGTTATGCAGGAGAATTACGGAAATGTTGTCTCACTAGGTAAGTGAGGAGTCTACCTTTCTTTGCCTCCACGTTTTTGAGATCATGTCAAAATGACTTAGTTATTTCAACGCAGCCTAGTGGTTTGATGTTTTATTTATTTTTCTTTTTTGAGACGGAGTCTCGCTCTGTCGCCCAGGCTGGAGTGCTGTGGCCGGATCTCAGTTCACTGCAAGCTCCGCCTCCCGGGTTCACGCCATTCTCCTGCCTCAGCCTCCCGAGTAGCTGGGACTACAGGCGCCCACCACATCGCCCGGCTAGTTTTTTGTAGTTTTAGTAGAGACGGGGTTTCACCGTATTAGCCAGGATGGTCTCGATCTCCTGACCTCGTGATCCACCCGTCTCGGCCTCCCAAAGTGCTGGGATTACAGACTTGAGCCACCGCGCCCGGCCATGGTTTGATGTTTTAAAGCACTTAATTGCATATTGGCTTGACTTGAGTCCTCAGGCAGATCTTTGAATGTGGGAACATCCAGCTCATGTTGTCTAAAAAGAAAAAAAAACTGCTTCTGCACATTTTAGAAACGTTCCGATTTCTTGTGCCCTGAGTCATTTTCCAATCTCCAGCCTGTTTGTACAGATCACTGACCAAACAGGTCTGGCATAATAGTGCTTGCCAGAATATAAATGCCCCTGTAAGTAGTGCTTTTACTCTAGGGTGCTAAAAAATGAGGGGATTCTAACCCAGGTTCATGGGAGGGCGAAAGCCACCTTTTTGTGTTTGTTTTGGCTTCAGAACCCTAGCTTTGACTCAAGTTCCTTAGCTGCGTAGGTTGCCATCTAGAAATGTTGCAGTGTTGATGATGATAGATTTCTAGTGTGTCAAATGCTGTTCCAGAAGAATGCTGAAATAGATCACAAATTCTATTCGAGAGGGCAGCTGATTTTTTTTTACATGGTCTGCAAGCAAGCCTGTCTTCTCTCTTTGCTGTACTTTGGTCTGGGTGTAACTAGAATAAACAGTATATTCTTGAGCTGAACGGTCTTTTGACTCACTCTGCCTCCTGTCAAGACTTGACAGACATTAGCAAGTGTGTGTGGGTCACTAGGTCATCTGCCACTCATTAAGACTAATCCTTTTTTTGAAATCTTTATTCCCATAGCCTTTCTCAGAACAAAAGGCAACTCTGAGGGCTTTCCTTTTTAACTTGAGCTTTCTCTGATATCCCTGGTTTCTTGAATCCTTTCTTTATAAAAGTAACCATAAATAGTTATCTACCCAGATCTATTGCAGTCTGTAACCCAAATATTCCACTTAATCCAACAAAAGCAAAAAATGACAATCATTTAAAAATGTGGATTTACATTTCTATAGTTTAGCCCTAAAAGCACTTGTTAGAAGGATGGAAGCACCAAAAAACTGGTTTCTTGCCCAAATAAGTTTGGGAATGGGAATGGGTTTAAAAATGATTACAAGACGACCTTTTTCTTTTCTTTTCTCTTTTTTTTTTTTTTTTTGTTTTTTTTTTTTGAGACAGGATCTTGCTCTGTTGCCAGGCCTTGGAGTGCAGGCATGATCACAACTTATTGCAGCCTTGACCTCCCAGGCCCAGGGCATCCTCCCATCTCAACTTCCTGAGTAGCTGTGATCACAGATGCGTACCACCTTGCCCAGCTAATTCTTTTTATTTTTTAAAAATTTTTTAATTAAAAAAGATTTTTTTTTGAGACAGAGTCTCACTCTGTCGCCCTGACTGGAGTGCTGAGTTCAAGCGATTCTCCTGCCTCAGCCTCCCAAGTAGCTGGGATTACAGGCACATGCCACCATGCTCAGCTAATTTTTGTATTTTTAATAGAGATAGGGTTTCACTATGTTGGTCAGGCTGGTCTTGAACTCCTGACCTCAAGTGATCCACCCACCTCGGCCTCCAAAAGTGCTAGGATTACAGGCATGAGCCACCACACCCAGCCTCTTTTTATTTTTAATAGGAGAGAGACCTCCCTGTGTTGCACAGGCTGGTCTCAAACTCCTAGGCTCAAGTGGTCCTCCTGCATCAGCCTCCCAAAGTGCTGGGATTAGAGGCCTGAGCTACTGCATCTGGCCTTATAAGGCCTTTTTACCTTAGGATTCCTTAGAACCTTTAGTGTGTTATTAGGCATTGTGAATTTTGAAGGAAACGATATTGTATGTACCATTTACCAACCTAGTTTATCCATGAACCCTTTTCTCCTGAAATGCATACTTTCTTTCTGAAGAGTGTACTAAGAAATCCAATTTGGAGAATGCAGTGTCTGGTATAAAACTTCTTGTAGACAGTGGTTATGTATTTTGATTTTCATTTGAAGACTGCATGTGAAATAGACAATGCCAAGAATGTTCTCAGCCAGACATCTTTTTTGCCTTCTTCAACCTTCCCACTTCTATGCTCATTAAAAGGTCACTGAAAAGTAGGAAGTGACATTTGTCAGTCACTTTTCTGTCAACTATGACATAGGTAAAGATTTGTTTTTCTCCATTTTAACATAGTTGGTTCTAGCTGGGCACGGTGGCTCACGCCTGTAATCCTAGCACTTTGGAAGGCCGAGACGGGCGGATCACCTGAGGTCAGGTGTTCAAGACCAGCTTGGCCAATGTGGTGAAACCCTGTCTCTACTAAAAATACAAAGAAATAGCTGGGTGTGGTGGCAGGCACCTCTAATGCCATCTACTCAGGAAGCTGAAGCAGGAGAATCGCTTGAACCCAGGAGGCGGAGGTTGCAGTGAATGGAGATTGCGCCATTGCACTCCAGCGCCATTGCACTCCAGCCTGGGCAACAAAAGTGAAACTCTGTCTCAAAAAACAAAACAAAACAAACAAACAAAACAACTGTAGTGAGTTCTTAGTAAATATTTCATGATGCTACTAATGATGAAGGCTTGGCAAGTTAAAAAAATACACACTCACAAAATATCTGGACGCTTGCCTTTTAGATATTCTAATTTAGAGTCTCATATTTTCTGCTTCCAATTTTCTTTCAAAACACGAGGAATATATATAGTTTTCTTTTTTTTTTTAAGAGACAGGGTATCGTTCTGTCACCCAGACTGGTGTGCAGTGGCACAATCACAGCTTATTGCAGCCTTGAACTCCTGGGCTCAGGTGATCCTCTTACCTCAGCCTCCTGAGTAGCTGGAACTACAGTTGCATGCCACCACACCCACTTAATTTTTAAAATTTTTTGTAGAGATAGGGTCTCCCTGTATTGGCCAGCCTGGTCTTGAACTCCAGGCCTTAAGTGATCCTCCTGACTTGGCCTCCTGAAGTGTTAGGATTACTCACGTGAGCCACGGCACTTGGCCTGTATAGTTTTCTTAAGGAATCATTAATTACAGCGATACAGAACATGAATTTTGACAGACCTGAGTTTGAATACTGGCTTTACCATTTACTATGGCGTTGAACAAGTCAATTCACTTGTCTGGGTCTTGGATTTCTCATTAATGAAGTAGAAATAATCACAATTCCTGACCCTCAGAATAGCTGTGATAAAGAATATAGTAATTCATATAAATAATTTAGGCTGGGCACAGTGGCTCAGGAGTTCAAGAGCAGCCTGACCAATATGGTGAAACCCTGTATCTACTAAAAAGAAAAAAATTAGCTGGGCATGGTGGCATGCACCTGTAGTCCCAGCTACTAAGGAGGCTGAGACAGGAGAATTGCTTGAACCTGGGAGGCGGAGGTTGCAGTGAACCAAGATCACACCACTGCACTCCAACCAGGGCAACAGAGTGCAACTCTGTCTCAAAAAAAAAATTTTTTTTAGTATAGTGCCTGGCACATAATAGGTAATTTTTGTTCTTACTAGCCTTATTGTTTACTTTTTATTACAGATTTTGAGATCAGGAGTGAGAATGAGGTAAATCCCAAGCAAGAGATTAGTGAAGATGTACAATTTGGGACATCTGAAAGACCTGCTGAGAATGCTGAGGAAAATCCTGAAAGTGAAGAGGGCTTTGAAAGCGGAGATAGGTCAGAAAGACAATGGGGAGATTTAACAGCAGAAGAGTGGGTAAGCTATCCTCTCCAACAAGTCACCGATCTGCTTGTCCACAAAGAAGTCCACACAGGTATCCGCTATCATATATGTTCTCATTGTGGAAAGGCCTTCAGTCAGATCTCAGACCTTAATCGACATCAGAAGACCCACACTGGAGACAGACCCTATAAATGTTATGAATGTGGAAAGGGCTTCAGTCGCAGCTCACACCTTATTCAGCATCAAAGAACACATACTGGGGAGAGGCCTTATGACTGTAACGAGTGTGGGAAAAGTTTTGGAAGAAGTTCTCACCTGATTCAGCATCAGACAATCCACACTGGAGAGAAGCCTCACAAATGCAATGAGTGTGGAAAAAGTTTCTGCCGTCTCTCTCACCTAATCCAACACCAAAGGACCCACAGTGGGGAGAAACCCTATGAGTGTGAGGAGTGTGGGAAAAGCTTCAGCAGGAGCTCTCACCTAGCTCAGCACCAGAGGACCCACACGGGTGAGAAACCTTATGAATGTAACGAATGTGGCCGAGGCTTCAGTGAGAGATCTGATCTCATCAAACACTATCGAGTCCACACGGGGGAGAGGCCCTACAAGTGTGATGAGTGTGGGAAGAATTTCAGTCAGAACTCCGACCTTGTGCGTCATCGCAGAGCCCACACGGGAGAGAAGCCGTACCACTGTAATGAATGTGGGGAGAATTTCAGCCGCATCTCACACTTGGTTCAGCACCAGAGAACTCACACTGGAGAGAAGCCATATGAATGCAATGCTTGTGGGAAAAGCTTCAGCCGGAGCTCTCATCTCATCACACACCAGAAAATTCACACTGGAGAGAAGCCTTATGAGTGTAATGAGTGTTGGCGAAGCTTTGGTGAAAGGTCAGATCTAATTAAGCATCAGAGAACCCACACAGGGGAGAAGCCCTATGAGTGTGTGCAGTGTGGAAAAGGTTTCACCCAGAGCTCCAACCTCATCACACATCAAAGAGTTCACACGGGAGAGAAGCCTTATGAATGTACTGAATGTGAGAAGAGTTTCAGCAGGAGCTCAGCTCTTATTAAACATAAGAGAGTTCATACAGACTAAGTCCCGTAATTATGATGGCTGAGAAATGATTCATTTGAAGATACAATTTTATTTGATATCAATGAACGCCCTCAAGACTGAGCTGCTTTTATCCTACTCTTCTAGTAGTTGTGGGCCACAATTTAAACCGTCAGTGATGACAAGCCATTTGAAATTCTGACCCTCAGCTTTGGGAATGTTATCTCCTCCAAAATGGTGATTTTTATTCACTCAATGGGTTACTTCATTAAAATCAGCCCCACAAGTAACTGGAAAATGGAAGACCAGGGGACAAATGCTGGTGAATGCCCAGGCCTGGAAATGGAGGAAATCTTTCAATGTTATTTTCTCCCATCCTTGGCCCAAAGAACTATGCTAAGTGAAATGTGGGACTGTAATAGGGTGGTCATGGCTGCTTTGGAAAAAGGCAACTAGAGACTCTGCCTGAATTGCCACACCTATTCACACACCATAGTAGTTGGGCACATACATCTTCCCCTCCAAAGGGCTTTTTCCTTGAGTTGCTCATGCATTTGTATCTTTTCCATCTTCCTGAGGGCAAGATTTTGCACGATGAAGGCAATGATTGTAACTTTTCTCCTCACTGTTTCTAATTAGCTCATTTAAAACTTGCATCTTTGTGAAAGCTAACTGAAGATACAGTTGGAAAGGAAAAATGAGACACAGGTTTGGGGACCAAGGACCCATCAATGATGGTGACTTTAGCAGAAGATGCCCACAGTTATTACTGCCATTAATCAGATTTATGAATTTTCTTTGGGGATCACTATAGGGAACATTGTAGGGAAAATATCTTCAAGGAAAGATAGGACCATCAGTGACAGTTAAGTTTAAGGAGCAAGTGGAATTGACTCCTTCAGGGAAGGAATCACAGAGTCCCTTCCCAAGGAATGTAGGTCGTTTCTGTGTTCTTCCCTCTCTAATCTTTAAGATCAACTCTTCCTATCCTGCTAACTCTAAGATTTGATAAGGGCCACATCCCAGTGTTTATCTTAGCTTGCATCAGGGCATGTGTATGTACAGTAATATGTATTCCTGTGTTTTTGTAATAGCAGAAACTGAATTTACAGAGACTTAGCCTGTTCTTGGGTGATGTGAGTCATGTGACAGAAGTATAAACATAACTCCAATGTGAGAAATGTCCTTTTTTCATTATGAAAAAAATTTAAACACTAGTGCTTTAGTGTGCACTCTCCTGTACGGTCTGTCTTTGTTCAGAGCTAAGCACTTGTTTGTATGTGTTTGTCAATTGTGGAAGATAATGACCAGACAAATAGGTCGATTGTCCTATTCTCAGAATGAATTATCTTCTATGGCAATGAAGAACTCTTTGGCTTATAAGGAATTAACAAACCTCGGTAGGAATGTATTTCCATCCTCCCACCCTACAGATATAAGTGGTTAAAATAACAGTTCACCCAATTTAAACCCAGTAGTGTCAGTTTTCCTAATCTCAGTCCAGGTAGGAATTAAGAAATATCTCAAATGTTGATGCTTATCCAAGCATGTTGGGGTGAAAGGGAATTGGTGCCCAGAAAATGGGACTGGAGTGAGGAATATCTTTTGAGAGTACCCCCAGTTTATTTCAACTGTGCTTTTTTTGCTGCTGTTCTTTATTGTGAATGTTGTAACATTTAAAAAATGTTTTTGCCATAGTTTTTTGGGACTCGGTGTTAAAGGAGCCAGTGGTCTCTCTTGGGTAGGGTATTATAATGAGTTATTGTGACCCACAGCTGTGTGGGACCATATCACTTGTTAATAACACAACCTTTAAAGTAACCCATCTTCCAGTGGAGTTCCTTCATGTTGCCACTCCTTTTTAAGGACAAACTCAGGCAAGGAGCATGTTTTTTTGTTCTTTACAAAATCTAGCAGACTGTGGGTATTCATATTTTAATTGTCAGGTGACACATGTTCTTGGTAACTAAACTCAAGTATGTCTTTTCCCATATACGTTGCTGATGATTGTAATAAATGTCAAAGTTCTCCTGTTGCTTCTGTGAGCCACTATGGGTATCAGCTTGGGAGTGGCCATAGATGACAGCACTTCCATGACCTAACTGTATTTCACCCCCTTTTCCTTCCCTACTGTTCTTGCCCCACCCCAACCAGTTCCTGCTGCTGCTTTTGGCTTCTTAGAGGTGAAGGGCTCAAAACAAGGCTTCTAAGCACCCAGCTGTCTCCGTACATGAACAATCTAGCTGGGAAACTTAAAGGACGAGGGCCACCCCAGCTGTCTCCTCTCTTTCTGCCAATTGTTGCCCGTTTGCTGTGTTGAACTTTGTGTAGAACTTATGCATCAGACTCCCTTCACTAATGCTTTTTGCATGCCTTCTGCTCCCAAGTCCCTGGCTGCCTCTGCACATCCCGTGAACACTTTGTGCCTGTTTTCTATGGTTGTGGAGAGTGAATGAACAAATCAATATGTAGAACAGTTTTCCTTATGGTATTGGTCACAGTTATCCTAGTGTTTGTATTATTCTAACTATATTCTGTAATTAAAAGTATAATTTTTAAAAGTCAGCAAACCTGAGAATTATTTTAGTAATCCAGCACTAATTCATATAATGGCTTTTCATCAGATTCATTAAAATCGGGCATGATTGTCTTTACACTGATGCATTTTGTACAGATGTACAGATATTTTACACAGATGTTCTTGTAGGAATTCAGGAGTATAGTATCTTGAGCCCTATGGTTATTGCCATATCCTGGGAAGATGAAAAAACCCGAGTAGTTTTCTATGAAGGTTATGCTTTTGACAAAGGCCACATGGAAATATTTGGTATAGGTGACTCATTAGCTTTGGGGAAGGAAAAAAAAAATCCAAAAAGGAAAATGAGAGAAGGCCTTCTTGCTTTAAGGGGATATTCTGGAGTATTCACTAAGAATACTAAGTCTTCTGGGTGCGGTGGCTCACGCCTGTAATCCCAGCACTTGGGGAGGCCGAGGTGGGTGAATCACCTAAGGTCTGGATTTCGAGACCAGCCTGGCCAATATGGTGAAACCCCATCTCCAGTAAAAATACAAAAATTAGTTGGGCGTGGTGTCTTGCACCTGTAATCCCCACTACTCAGGAGGCTGAGGCAGGAGAGTTGCTTGAACCTGGGAGGCAGAGGTTGCAGTGAGCCGAGATCACACCCCTGTACTCCAGCTCGGTGACAGAGTGAGACTCTATATCAAAAAAGAAAAAAGAAAAAAAGGAAAAAAAAGCTAAACTAAAACAGTTTCTACCACACTAGGATTGAGTTCCTAGAACAGATACCTCTTAGAAACAAAGGCTCTCTATTCGTGACATAGTTGTACAGTCTGCCTAAGGCTGTGATTAGGTATTACCAGGGTGTGGCCACAATTTTCAAATTACTTACAAGTAATTTTCTCTCAATGAAATCTTTTTTAAAATGGACAGCCAGCCTAGGCAAAGGTAGGGATGGAAGTGCTTTATATTGGGGAAAATATAAATATGAAAGAAATGTTTTTAATTCTGTAGCCAAGACTTGCAAAGAAGAGAAACTTCATCAAAAAAACTTTTTTTTTTTTTTTTTTTTT
>NW_016808328.1:2009835-2012700 GCF_001698545.2 Rhinopithecus bieti
AAAAAAAAAAAAAAAATGTCTTCTTACTACATGTTCAGCATTTTTCATTGCTGGGAAGGAAAGTTAAGGGAAAATGCTACTTCACCTGGAGAAGTATAGCTCAAGAGCCTCCCTCTAAGAGTATTTGATATGTTAATATCTTGCCATTGTTATTATTACTGAGCAAATTTCCTTCTGTGTGAACTGTTCTCTAAGACCCTAGAGGTAGGTTAGGACTGTGTTTCCAGGCCATTAGAACACCACTGAGTGCACTGAAATGATAATTTGTAAGTGGTTCCCTGGTGTTTTAGAAGTTAGTGTAGCTCCCAAAGGAGTTCTCAAGCCCTGGGAGAAACTGATTCTTTGGAAGCAGTTGTTAGATACCCACCTCTGCAGTAGAGTAGCAGATGTGGGCTCTGCTTATCAATAGGAGACTTCGATCGTTAGTGAAAAACAGCTGAATTAATGGGAGAAAATTACCCTCTAATGACCTAAAATGGGTCCGTGCGAAATCCCATTGCATAGTCTGTTTTTCTAAATGCTTCATTCCCAAAGTTTATATCATTTTCAGCTTCTCTAAAATGGTTTTGTTTTGTTTTTCCTTTTGGGTAAGATTGAGGGTGATGACACCAAAATCTGGCAGAGTTTCACACCAGCCTCTGCAGCTGCTTTCTGGACAGCTCCGCTTCGAAATTACCCATCAAAGCATGAACAAAATAACAAAACTAAGTTAAAAAATTATAATAGGAAATTACCCAGACATCTTGAAATCAAACCCTGAACTCAACTTGCCACGTTTTCCCTACTCCCTGCCTGCTTCTCCTGTTTCTAACTCAGTCATTGCCCACTTATCCAAGCTAGAAACTTGCATATCATACTTACTCCCATTCCTTTAGCCACCCTCCCCAAATCAGTAACAAATATTGTATAACTATTTATCCAGTCATGCCCATACCACCTCCTAAATAGTTCTCAGGTCCTTCTGCCTCGCTCTCTACTGCCACCACTTACCACGTGACTTCCGGCAATTATTTAGCTTTTCTGTTCCTTGGATTCCCCATCCGCAAATGGGAGTAATTATGTCTACCTCATAGAGTCGCAAGGATTAAATGAGATCACAGGACTCAAAATATTAGCAGCAATTATTCAGACCATCACTGGGCCATATCTCGCTTACTGAAACGACCTCCTAATGAGTCTCCTCTTTTCTATTTTGATTCCCATCAGTCTGTTCTCCCTTTCTGCTAGAACAATCTTTCTGAAAAGAAAATCCCTTTATGCCACTCTTCTGTGTAAAGCCCTGTCATGCTTCCTATTGCCAGCAGCAAACAGTGAACCTCCTTTGGTGTGATATCTGAGGGGGTCATTCATGATCTAGCCTCTGTCGCTCTCCCCAGCACTGGTTCCCTCCTCTTTTCCTGAATTTGCCACACTCTAAGCTGCATCTCTTCTGGCCAAGTCCTACTCAACCTTCAGCTCTCATACCTAACTTGCTCTAGGAAATCTTTCCCACGCCCATAAGACTGGATCAGGTGTTCCTTTTCTGTTTTCCCTGAGTTTATCCCAATCAAAGCACTTTATCCTTGTTTTGTAATTGCCTGCTTACTTTTTTGTCTCCTCCATTAAACTTTGATATCTTTGAAGAAGTCACTGTCTTGCTCACCGTTGTGTCTTCAACCCCCAGCAAATGTTTGGGGTAGAATAAGCGGGCAACAATAAAATAAGGAGAATACACATAAACGTTATTCCCTTCATATTTCTGATTGTCACCACACCAAGCTACTCTTTTTTTTTTTTTTTTTTTGAGTCTCTATCACCCAGGGTGGAGTGCAGTGGTATGATTTTGGCTCACTGCAACCCCTGCCTCCCAGGTTCAAGCTGATTCTCGTGCCTCAGCCTCCTGAGTAACTGGGATTACAGGGCACCTGCTGTCACACCCAGCTGTTTCAGTATTTTTAGTAGAGACAGGGTTTCGCCATGTTGGCCAGGCTGGTCTCGAACTCCTGGCCTCAAGTGATCAGCCCACCTTGGCCTCCCAAAGTGCTGGGATTACAGGCTGTGAGCCACCGCGCCCGGCCGGTACTCATTAAAAGAACTGTAGAATTTCTGTCATTAGTGCATCTGGTGAGGCCTTCTGGAAAGAAGAAGAAGGCTTCCAGAAGTAATGTGACCCATCTAAGACCCTCCAGGTAAAGATTCTCACTCTGTCACCCAGGCTGGAGTGCAGTGTCACAAACACAGCTCACTGCAGCCTCAACTTCTGGGCTAAAGGGATCCTTTCACCTCAGCCTTCCCAGTAGCTAGGACCACAGGCATGCCACCACCATGCCCAGCTAATTTTGTTTTTTATTATTTATAGCGGGGGGGGGGGTCTCCCTATGTTGCCCAGGCTGGTCTTGAACTCCGGGGCCCTAGGGATCCTCCCGTGTCAGCCTCCCAAAGTGCTGGGATTACAGGAATGAACCAATGAACTTGGCAGCGTATGCTATTAAAGGAACTAGAATATATAAAGAGGAAGAGTTTGGGATTGGGGATAAAGATTACAAGCAAATGAAGTCATTTAATAAAAATTCATTGAGCACCACCAGGCATTCTGGCTCACACCTGTAATCCCATCACTTTGGGAGGCTGAGGCAGGTGGATCACCTGAAGTCAGGAGTTCGAAACCAGCCTGGCCAACATGGTGAAACCCCATCTCTACTAAAAATACAAAAATTAGCTGGGCGCAATGGCGGGCACCTATAATCCCAGCTACTTGGGAGGCTGAGGCAGGAGAATCGCTTGAACCTGGGGGGCGGAGGTTGCAGTGAGCCAAGATTGGGCCACTGCATTTCAGCCTGGGTGACAGGGCGAGACTCTGTCTCAAAAAAAAAAAAAAAAAAAAAA
>NW_016808328.1:2015085-2021503 GCF_001698545.2 Rhinopithecus bieti
GTGAAACCCCGTCTCTACTAAAAAATACAAAAAAAAAAAAAAAAAAACTAGCTGGGCGACGTGGTGGGCGCCTGTAGTCCCAGCTACTCGGGAGGCTGAGGCAGGAGAATGGCGTGAACCCGGGAGGCGGAGCTTGCAGTGAGCTGAGATCCGGCCAGTGCACTCCAGCCTGGGCGGCAGAGCGAGACTCCGTCTCAAAAAAAAAAAAAAAAAAGCCAAGCGCAGTGGCTCATGCCCATAATCCCAGCACTTTGGGAGGCCGAGGCCAGCGAATCACGAGGTCAGGAGTTTGAGACCAGCTTGACCAACATGGTGAAAACCCGTCTCTAGTAAAACTTAAAAAAAGTTAGCTGGGTGTGGCCGGACGCGTTGGCTCACGCCTGTAATCCCAGCACTTTGGGAGACTGAGGTGGGCGGATCACGGGTCATGGGATCACAGATCATGGGTTAGGAGATCGAGACCATCCTGGCTAACACGATGAAACCCCACCTCTACTACAAATACAAAAATTAGCCGGGCGTGGTGGCGGGCACCTGTAGTCCCAGTTATTCGGGAGGCTGAGGCAGGAGAATGGCATGAACCTGGGAGGTGGAGCTTGCAGTGAGCCGAGATTGCACCACTGCCCTCCAGCCTGGGCGACAGAGTGAGACTCTGTCTCAAAAAAAAAAAATCATTGAACACCACCTTATATGCCTGGTATAAAACTGAATGAGACAAAGCTTCTGCCCTTGCTGAATTTCTGTTTTTTGGGGAGAGGGACAATAAACCAAGACATATATAACGTTAGTTGGTAACAAGTGTAATGAAGACAAAAGAGACTGCTTTTAGAGGAAGTGGTCATGGAAAACCTCTCTAAAGAGGTGACATTTGAGCACATCTCTGACTAAGACATCAGGATATATGGGGTAAATGTTCTAACTACTCAGTTTATTGAAGAGCAAATGTGAAGATGCTGAAGCAGCAGTTGGTATGCTGGAGAAACCACCACCAGGAGGTCGCTATGAGTGGGGTTCAGTGAGGAAGGGATCACACGGTAGGAGATAAAAATCATCTTTAGTCATTTAGTTTGAGGAAACTGTTACATCCAAACATATATTCATATGCCCAGCAGGCAGGTGGAAATATGAATTCAGAGCTCAGGACCAAACGTGGTACTATAAAGAAATGGGAGGCCGGGAGCAGTGTCTCATGCCTGTAATCCCATCACTTTGGGAGGCCAAGGCGGGCGGATCACTTGAGGTCGGGAGTTCTAGATCAGCCTGACCAACATGAAGAAACCTCATCTCTACTAAAAATACAAAATTAGCTGGGTATGGTGGTGCATGCCTGTAATCCCAGCTTACTCAGGAGGCTGAGACAGGAGAATCGCTTGAACCTGGGAGGCGAAGTTTGCAGTGAGCTGAGATCAGGTCATTGCACATTGCACTCCAGTCTGGGCGGCAAGAGTGAAACTTCACTAAAAAAAAAAGAAGAAAGAAAGAAAGAAAGAAAGAAAAAGAAAGAAAGAAGGAAGGAAGGAAGGAAGGAAGGAGGGAAAGAAAGAAAGAAAGAAAGAAAGAAAGAAAGAAAGAAAGAAAGAAAGAAAGAAAGAAAGAAAGAGGGAATAGGCAGGGCATGGTGGCTCACACCTGTAATCTCAGCACTTTGGAAGGTCAAGGAGGGTGGGTTGCTTGAGCCCAGGAGTTTGAAACCACCCCGGAGAACATGGTAAAACCCCATCTCTACAAAAGAAAATTGTTTTGAAAAATTAGCCAGGCATGGTGGTACACGCCTGTAGTCCCAACTACTTGGAGGGTGAGGTGAGAGGATTGCTTGAGCCTGGGAGGCAGAGGTTGCAGTGGGCAGAGATCATGCTATTGCACTCCAGCCTGGGTGACAGGACCCTGTATTAAAAATAAATACATACAAGGAAAAAAAAAAAGAAATGGGAATAGCTAGTGTCTGCACGGAGATGATAATACTAGTGAAACGATGCAAGTGAATGAGATGGCCGTGGCAAAATGTGAGAACAGTTGTCAGGGATGAAGTCCTGGGAACACCAACAGATAATGACAGGCAGAGGAGAGGACCTACAAAGACGTATTACAGGGTCTAGAGAAGAACCAGGAGAGGAGAGTCACAAGCCAAGGTCATGGCACATTTCAAGATGTTCAAATGCAGCAGAGATATCTCATGAGATACAGTACCTGAAACTCATGAAAACTGTTAAGTACAAGGTGTTGTTATCATTATTAATGATATATTAGAGAGCACCTCTAATGGATTTTTTTTTTTTTTTTTTTAGATGGAGTCTCTCTCAGTCACCCAGGCTGGAGTGCAGTGGTGCGATCTTGGCTCACTGCAAGCTCCACTTCCCAGGTTCTCGCCATTCTCCTGCCTCAGCCTCCTGAGTAGCTGGGACTACAGGCACCTGCCACCATGCCCAGCTAATTTTTTGTATTTTTAGTAGAGACGGGGTTTCACTGTGTTAGCCAGGATGGTCTCGATCTCCTGACCTCGTGATCCACCCGCCTTGGCCTCCCAAAGTGCTGGGATTACAGGTGTGAGCCACCACGCCCAGCCTCTAATGGATATTTTAACTTTAGGGTAGTGAGAATTTAGTTATATCCACAATCTACTCATAACCAATTCTTATTGTTTGGTTGAATTTTCAAAATATATGCAAGTTATACTGAATGCTATAATTACTCCATGATACTACACTGATGTTGGGAACAGGACTCACAATCCCTGCAGAATCTGATTTGTGGAACTGTATATTCAACTTGTATATCTGAATACAGGTTCAACTTGTATATCTGAATATGGGTAATAATACTTAGATTTCTACTGGATTTTAGTTAAAACCTCATAGTAACACCTCCACCAAAGATTTGAAGCATGTAGCTCTTCTGTCTATAGGGAAGCCTGATAATAATGAGAACTCAATGGAGTTACGTACAACAGTCTCCTAGAATTCAATTGATGGAATTAGGCTGCAGCTGTTGCTGTTGCCTCTTTCTCCCTTCCCCTTTCCCCCACCCTTCTTCTGAAACAGGGACTCACTCTGTCACCCAGGCTGCAGTGGTACGATCAAGGCTCATTGTAGCCTTGAACTCCTGGGCTCAAGTGATCCTCCCACCTCAGCCTCTCAAAGTGCTGGGATTACAGGCATGAGTCACCAGGGCTAGTCACCTGCAGCCTTTTTAAAGGCTCAGGCCTATAATCCCAATACTTTGGGAGGCCAAGGCAGGAGGATCACTTGAGCCCAGGAGGTAAAGGCTGCAGTGAGCCACGATGGTGCCACTGCACTCCAATCTGGGCAACAGACTAGGGTGAGACCCTATCTTAAAAGAAAAAGGCTGCAGAGTTTACTCTCAGTGGGTGGGTGCACCAAAGTCCTGGTGAGGAGTTGCTAGTGTTGTGGAATGAGAGAATGTTGTGACTGAGTGTTCAGCACTCTTAAACTGGATTTAACAATCCTAAGAGGACTTATTTTTATTTGTTTATTTATTTATTTTTGAGACAGAGTTTCGCTCTGTCGCCCAGGCTGGAGGGAAGTGGTGCAATTTCAGCTCACTGCAACCTCCACCTCCCAGGTTCAAGCGATTCTTCTGCCTCAGCCTCCAGAGTAGGTGGGATTACAGGCAGGCACCACCACACCCAGCTAATTTTTGCATTTTTAGTAGACACAGGGTCTCACTATGTTGGCCAGCTGGTCTCTAACTCCTGGCCTCAAGTGATCCATCTGCCTAGGCCTCCCAAAGTGTTGGGATTACAGGAGTGAGCTGCTGTGCCTTACCAAGACATGTTCTTTTCTAACAAGTCTACCCAAAGGGGTGTTGCTTTCCCAAGTTGAGACCTTGTGAGGCTACAATTTTATTCTTGCATTGTTCATTTCTCAGAACAAGTTTAAATTGTGCTATAATGCCAGTTTGCAAACCATACAAGGTAAATATTCTCACTATCTTATATCACAGTTGGCTTTGGTCCCTAACTAGTGTTTTCTAACTTATTAATCAGATTGACCAGACGATTTTTTTTTTTTTTTTTTTGAGACAGGGCCAATTGCAGTGGTGCAAACATGGCTCACTGAAGCCTTGACCTCCCCAGGCTAGGTGGTCCTCCTACCTCAGCCTCCTAGGTAGCTGGAGCTACAGGTATGTGCCACCATGCCCAGCTAATTTTTTGTAGTTTTTGTAGAGACGGGGTTTCACTAGGTTGCCCAGGCTGGTCTCAAACTCCTGCACTCAAGTGATCCGCCTGCCTCAGCCTCCCAAAGTGCTGGGATTATAGACGTGAATCACCACTCCTGGCCACCTATATGATTACTTGACTGGTACCTTCAAGAGAAGAATCTGCCAACACTGAGACAATAATTGAAAAGTTGCTTGGTAAAGTAGCTTTGGAGTTACGCAGACGACATGTGTTTGATTCTCGGTTCAGGAGTGCAGTGTGCCTTTCAGCGAATGTTTTAACCTCTGTAAGCCTATTTCCTCACTAAAATGGGATAATATTACTGAGGTTGCAGGTTCCATATAAGGATCAGTAATAGCATATGTGGAACACTCGACACACAGTAGAGCTCAAAAATGGTAGCAATAGTGCCACTAAAATGGAAATACACTTTCTTTTCATTTTAAGACGGCTTTGATACATTTGAGAACTAGAAGGGCATTCCACAGACCAACTCAAGGATAATCTTCAAAAGAAAAAATGTTATAAAAATGGTGATAAAGCCGGGCATGGTGGCTCAAGCCTGTAATCCCAGCACTTTGGGATGCCAAAGAGGGCAGATCACCTGAGGTCAGGAGTTCAAGACCAGCCTGGCCAACATGGTGAAACCCCGTCTGTACAAAAATACAAAAATTAACCGGGCATGATGGCGGATGCCTGTAAACTCAGCTACTCAGGAGGCTGAGGCAGGAGAATAGCTTGAACCTGGGAGATGGAGGTTGTAGTGAGCCTAGATTGTGCCACTACCCTCAATCTGGGTGACAGAGCAAGACTCCGTCTAAAAAAAAAAAAAAATTATTAAAAAAAATGATGATAAAGCAGGCACTGCAATAAGATCTTGAGGTAAGCTAACTATAAGCCATTGCAAGTCATCCACATGACATTTTATTTTTGTAAAAGAAGCATCATCTTAGGAGATATAAATGAAAGACAAACAGCTTAAGTGCTGGTCAATCTTAGTTGGAACTCCACCATTTTGCAAAGTGTTTTAAAATAATAAAAATGATTCTAGTTTTTTTTTCTTTTTTTCTTTCTTTCTTTCTTTCTTTCTTTCTTTCTTTCTTTCTTTCTTTCTTTCTTTCCTTCCTTCCTTCCTTCTTTCTTTCTTTCTTCTTTTTGGTAGAGTCTTGCTCTGACACCTAAGCTGGGGTGCAGTGACACAATCTCTGCTCACTGCAATCTCCACCTCCCAGGTTCAAGTGATTCTCGTGCCTCAGTCTCCCAAGTGTCTGGGACTACAGATGTGAGCCACCACGCCCAGCTAATTTTTTGTAAAGATGAGGTTTTACTATGCTGGCTAAGCTGGTCTCAAACTCCTGACCTCAGGTGATCCACCTGACTCAGCCTCCCAAAGTGCTGGGATTACAGGTGTGAGCCAAAATTCGTAATTTTTGTGGAAACGGAGTTTCACCATGTTGTCCAGGCTGGTCTTAAACTCCTAAGCTCAGGACATCCGCCCACCTCGGCCTCCTAAAGTGCTGGGATTACAGGCCTAAGCCACCATGCCTGGCCCCTATAATTGTTATAAGAAGCAAAAGTATATTCATTGATATACCAGCTCAGACGACAGGTTTGGTCTGTAACAGGGAAGAGATGCAGAAGAGCCTGACTGCACTATGTTACCTAATTTCAGAAACTATGGGTATAGCTGGAGCTTCCCTTAGCAATCTTTTTTATTTTTTATTTTATTTTATTTTTTTGAGACGGAGTCTCATTCTGTCGCCCAGGCTGGAGTGCAGTGACGCGATCTCGGCTCACTGCAACCTCTACCTCCCTGCCTCAAGCAATTCCCCTGCCTCAGCCTCCGGAGTAGCTGGGATTACAAGCGCAGGCCACCGCACTCAGTTCATTTTTTTTTTTTTTTTTGTATTTTTAGTAAAGATGGAGTTTCACCATGTTGGCCAGACTGGCCTTGAACTCCTGACCTTAGGCAATCTGCCTGCCTCGGCCTCCCAAAGTGCCGGGATTACCGTCATGAGCCACCGCGCCCAGCCCCCATACTTTTTAAAATGTTTATACTTGTCCTACTTCTCACCTAAGATGGAGGACAGGGATTGTGTTTTATTCGTTTTATATTCCCTAGATTATTTATTTATTTATTTATTTATTTATTTATTTATTTATTTATTTATTATTGTTTTCTAGACAGAGTCTGGCTCTGTCGCCCAGGCTGGAGTGCAGTGGCCGGATCTCAGCTCACTG
>NW_016808328.1:2023299-2038298 GCF_001698545.2 Rhinopithecus bieti
TTTTTTGAGAAGGAGTTTTCACTCTTGTTGCCCAGGCTGGAGTGCAATGGTGTGATCACGGCTCACCGCAACCTCTGCCTCCCAGGTTCAAGTGATTCTCCTGCCTCAGCCTCCCGAGTAGCTGGGATTACAGGCATGTGCCACCATGCCCAGCTAATTTTGTATTTTTAGTAGAGACCCGGTTTCTCCATGTTGGTCAGGCTGGTCTTGAACTCCCGACCTCAGGTGATCTGCCTGCCTTGGCCTCCCAAAGTGTTGGGACCACAGGCGTGAGCCACACTGCTGGCCAACTCCATGATTTTTATATAGAGGCATGCAATACATACTTGTAGAGTGTTGAATTCATGAATATCTGTATCTATACAGTAATTTTCTTTCCAAGTACAAAAATCAAGATATATGGTCTGAAATGTGGAGTGTACCTTTGATGACTACATAGCAGAACATTTGAAATATTATCCCAGAAAATACTGGGTGATAGAATCATTTTAAATTACACATTTAGGCCAGGCGCGGTGGCTCACACCTGTAATCCCAACACTTTGGGAGGCCGAGGTGGGCGGATCGCTTGAGGTCAGGAGTTTGAGACCAGCCTGGACAACATGGTGAAACCCCGTCTCTACTAAAAATACAAAAATTAGCCAGATGTCAGGGCAGGCACCTGTAATTCCAGCTACTTGGGAGGCTGAGGCAGGAGAATCACTTGAACCTGGGAGGTGGAAGTTGCATTGAGCTGAAATTGCACCACTGCACTCCAGTATGGGCCACAGAGTGAGACTGTGTCTCAAGAAAAAAAAAAAAAAATTACATATCTGGCTCATGGTTTCTCATCAATGGACTTAAAGGAGTCTCTGAATGGAAGTAAGGAGTACTTTAACTTGGATGGGGGAAAAAATAACATCTTTGTTTTCTCTAACATCTAACTGAAATTTAGCATTTTCCCCCATTATGAATGTAGATAACATATCACAGTAGAATTAGTAATACCTTTCCCTTTGTCACTAATAGAAATCATTTTCATATCACTTTATTACTGTCATGGATTTCTTGAAATATCACTCTACAATTTCTGTAGTTATTAGACCTGCTCTAAGATCTTAATAGTTATTGTGTTAATAAAGAAAAAGTTCCTGCCTGGGTAACAAGGTGAAACCCGTCTCTGCAAAAAAAAAAAAAAAAAAAAAAAAAAAAAAAAAAAAAAGGCAACAATTAGTCCAGAGCAGTGGCCAGTGCTTGCAGTTCCTACAAGCCACTAGGGAAGCTGAGGTCAGAGGATCGCTTGAGCCCTGGAGGCAGAGGTTGCCATGAGCCCAGATTGCACCATTGCACTCCAGCCTGGGTGATAAAGTGAGCCCATCTTTAAAAAACAAACAAACAAAAAAATTAAAAAGTAAAAGCTGGGCCCGGCGCGGTGGCTCACGTCTGTAATCCCAGCACTTCTCTGAGGCAGACGGCTCACGAGGTCAGGAGATCGAGACCATCCTGCCTAATACGGTGAAACCCTGTCTCTATTAAAATTACAAAAAATTAGCCGGGAGTGGTTGCGGGCGCCTGTAGTCCCAGCTAGTTGGGAGGCTGAGGTAGGAGAATAGCGTGAATCCGGGAGGCGGAGCTTGCAGTGAGCCGAGATTGTGCCACCGCACTCCAGCCTGGGGGACACAGTGAGACTCCGTCTCAAATAAATGAATAAATAAATAAAAATAAAAGTAAAAGATTACTATATCATGAACGTGTTTTAAAAGTATATTTCCTAATTGTATTTCAATATAAATGGTTTCTTTTGTATTGCTATGTATTTTATGCATTTAAAAACTGAGAAGATATTCATAGCTTTTACCAGACTTCCAAATGGCACAAAATAGGTTAAGAATTATGGCGCTAGAGGCAGATTTATGTGAAGCTAGTAAAATTTAAGCTTCAGGCTGGGTGCCTGTAAATTTCAGCATTTTGGGAGGCCGAAGCAGAAGAATCACTCGAGGCCAGTTCAAGACAGGCCTGGGCAACATAGCTAGATTCCCTCTGCACTTCCTGTGTCTCTATTAAAAAAAAAAAAAAGTTAAGCTTCGGGGTCCTCCCTCACTTTTACAATGCCCTTCCAAGACTCTGTTCCTAAATTTGTATTAGTCATTTAATATGATTTTTCTTAAAGACTCCCAACATTTCTTTCTTTTTTTCCTTCTTTCTTTTCTTTTCCTTTCCTTTCCTTTTTCCTCCCTCTCTCCCTCCCTCCCTCTTTCTTTCTACAAGGAGTTTCGCTCTTGTCGCCCAGGCTGGAGTGCAATGGCGCACTCCACCTGCAACCTCCACCTCCCGGGTTCAAGCGATTCTCCTGCCTCGGCCTCCCAAGTACTTGGAATTACACGCACCCGCCACCACGCTTGTCTAATTTTTGTAGTTTTAGTAGAGACGGGGTTTCACCATGTTGGCCAGGCTGCTCTCGAACCCCTGGTTTGAAGTGATCGTCCACCTCGGCCTCCCAAAGTGCTGGAATTACAGGCTTGAGCCACCGCGCCCAGCCTAAGACTCCTGGCATTTCTGTAAGTCTCACACCCCATAACACAAAACTTGGATCTACCCAGAGATTTAACTTGGTGGGCATTGCAGTCTGGGGTTGGGAAAAAAAAGGGCTGGCACCACAGAAGTGAGTTCGCAAGGTTTCTGTGAGACGGGACAGGTTTGGACTACGGACAGGGAACAAATCAGTAGGAATAGCAGGTGAGAAATAGGTTTAGGACTAGCAAGAATTAGTGTCCTTTGGGAATTACCCCTTTCCCCTGCATGGCTCTTTTGGCTTCAGAGATGGATATATCTGCTTTATTTTATGAATATCAAGTAGCTCCAAACCCTGTGGGAAAAAGGTTCCTGCTCTATCACTTGTGTTATACATTGCTCTTGAGTCATTTTAACGATTTCCCTGTCTGCCACCAACGATGTGTGGACGGCAGCCAGGGAGGGAAAGAGGCATTTCTCCGATCGTTCCAAGGGAAGATTATCTAGACAAAATCCTCAGCAAAATGACGAGCCAAATCATTCTTAAATTGTGTGCTCACTAGAGGCAAAAAGATGACCGAAAGAGGCCCGAACGCGTGGCTATGGGCGTGTCTGGGGCGAACGCCGGCCGTGGGGCTGCGAGGGAGGACTCGGGGGCTTAAGCGCGGCCGGTACGGGACGCGAGCGCCATGGCGGAGCGGGGCCAGCGCTGACTGTAGGGGGCGGGGCTCCGGATGCGGCCACGCGGCGCGAGGCCTAGATTTTCGGCCTCGCATCGGCGGCAGACGAAGAAGGAGGAGCCTCGTCCACCCAGGACCCGGTGCCCCCAAGCCTCGCCGCCACCAAGGGCTTCCACCACAGACCCCTTTGTGTGCCTGCCCCCGCCTCGGAGGCGCCCCAGCCAGCGGCGCTGAGCACCCTCATTGGTTCAACCGACAACTTCATCGATTGGCTCTCGAGTCGTCCGGCGTGGTCCGTTTTGCCTCGATACTATTGGTCATCTGAGCTGCCTGTCAAGCTGCCTCGCCGAGCGATTGCCCCGCAGCTCGGAGTCCCTGGAAGCAGTTCCGGGAAACCCCGCGTGCTGCCGGGATCGCGTCTCTGTCCACGAGGGGGGGGAGGGGGTGGCGCGCGCGCCATTTCTAGTCGTTTTCAAAGCGCCTCGCGCTGATTCTCACGGGCCCGGCCGCCGGCCCCCGCTCTGCCCTGGTGAGTCTCACGCCGGCCCGTGGGGGGAGGGGCCGGGAGCCCCGATCCGACCCAACTCAGCCCGGGCTCCGCGCCTGGTCCCGTTTCGTTTGCGCTCCGAAGCCCCGGGGTGGGGGTGGGGACGGGCTGGGGGCGGCTTTGGTCTAGTCCGGCCGCGCGGCTGTGGGCCTAGCCCGGCCGAGACGCCTCTCTCCCTCGCTCTTCCTCCCCCCGCCCCTCCAGCCCGCGGTCCGGCCCGCGGGGCCCTCTCCGCGCGGCCTGCCGGGGCGGACCGTGCTTTTCCCGCCTCCGCCCGCTGCTCCATGCGGCCGGACCCCGCGAAGGGCCTGAGGCACCCGCGGCCCTGCCGCTTCTCCCCGCCAGAGCCGCTTCGCTCCCGCCGCGGCCGGCCTAGCCCGAGTGGGATGTGCTGATGATCCGGACGGGCCTGAGGGGATGGGGGTGGGGGGCGGAAGGCGGGGTGCAAATCCCAGGGTTATCTGAGCCGGGAGAAAAGTTTTGTGTGAGCAGAAACCAAAAGGCCGATTTGTGTGGGAAGCCTCCCTCCCCTCCCNACCGTGCTTTTCCCGCCTCCGCCCGCTGCTCCATGCGGCCGGACCCCGCGAAGGGCCTGAGGCACCCGCGGCCCTGCCGCTTCTCCCCGCCAGAGCCGCTTCGCTCCCGCCGCGGCCGGCCTAGCCCGAGTGGGATGTGCTGATGATCCGGACGGGCCTGAGGGGATGGGGTGGGGGGCGGAAGGCGGGGTGCAAATCCCAGGGTTATCTGAGCCGGGAGAAAAGTTTTGTGTGAGCAGAAACCAAAAGGCCGATTTGTGTGGGAAGCCTCCCTCCCCTCCCACATTCTGCATGCCGCGGGCTGAGATTTGAAGGAAAAAATGACTACTAGAGGCCGTGGAACTTAGGCTCCAAGCGGCGCCTGAAATGGATAATTCTGAGACTGTCAGAGGCGCACCAAATTGGAAAGGCGATCCTTTTTCTTATACGGTAGTAACCGTATTGCCAAAATTTTTAAAAAGCCCAGGGCTTCTTGGAAGGTTCAGTCCTTTCACACTACCTGTTTGAGATTTTTGCAGTCCTCAAGTGGCTGAATTGATGTCTCATGAGTCAGTCGTAGGATGAGAGCTCGACACTGCTAAGCCATGAGATAACCGTTAGTCTCATTTCGTTGGTTCTTTTAAAGCCCGTCTCTTAATATGAAGAATTTGCACAGAGAGGTTCAGAAAAAGTCAGGGAGGCGTTAGTGCTGACATCCCGAATTTCCCAGCAGCCCTTTGAAATCTTTAAATGTCTCCTTTTTTTGCAAAAATGTTTAGATCAAATGACTCCCGTCACATTAGTATATTTGCTGCATCCAGAAATATGGTTTGGCTGTGTGGCATTGTGTTGAATTGACATGCGTTTCAAATGGTCTCATATGACATAAAAAGTCTTTTTAAAATGAGCACTTTGTATTTGGCTTGAAGAGAAAGGGCTTTTCTTGATCCAAAAGTTTTATTTTCTGGAATCTAATTATTTTACTTTTTTTGTTAAAATTTACAAACTTTTTTTGAAAAATTTAACCAATTTCAATATCAACTTGTAGAGCCTTTGCAATGATATGGTAGGCATAAATATTTCTGTCTTGTGCTTAATACACAACTTGTCTTTTGCTTTACACATACTTAAAAACCCCACATTAACAGATGTTCATTGAACTTTTCTGTTAAAAATTTGCCTCTTTTCTGTGACTAATAGTATTCCTAGGTGCAATGCTGTAAGGGTCTTGTGATACTGAGAACTTTTGAGTTCTGATGATCTTAAGGTAGTATGTGGGGATGGGGGAGCATGGGAAAACAGAACTATATGTTCGCAAGGAGATTTTGGGTTTAGGATGCATCTTTATAGAAATAGGTTGTGTTAATCAGTAAACGTATTCATCTCACACAATACAGTTTCTTGATCAAAGGTGTGACAGTTTCGAATGTTTCCGTTTTTGCTAGTTCATCAGAATTTGAAGCTTGCCTTGAGAAACATCCACCCAGAATTTAACCACAGTCTGCGTCTATTAAGGGCTATCGAGTCTTAATAGTGTTTTGTAATTGTGAGGAGTCATGTTATCTCATTTCCAGAGTAACCCTTTGCATTTTCCTTTCTTCTTCCTACTCTATACTATTACCTCCTTCCCCTCTTGGTCTTCCTCCCTCTTTCATCAACTTCAACTAAATATCAGTGGACTTTGAAATGAAAAGAAGTTGTTTTAAGCCAGAAGACTGCACCTGGTGCATTTGCACAATGTTCGATAAGCTGTCTGGAAGTGTGGTTATCTTATGTGTCTTAGTACTTTGTAGGAGACTTGTATTTTCTTTATAGATGACTAGGTGTCTCGAGTTTCATCAAGAAAAGTAGGCTTTTTCTTGAGATCTACCTTTATGTCTTTTATTTAGTATGTGTTGCAATGTCTTGTTCTGCTGCCTATTATCTTCATCACATTGTAATTTCACCACAGACAAATGCACTTTAATTCCCTGTCTTTTGAGGCAGTATACAGACTGGCCTTGTATGGTTTATTATTTACTCTTTCTCTTCAGGGAATCAGTCCATTTCAGCATTACCTACAAGCTGAATGTACAAAATTATTTTTGGTAGGTTAATCTGAGAAATCTGGCTGAAGTTTAGCCTAATTAGGTAACTTTTTTTGAAATATTTGGAAGAAGTTGTCTATTCTTCAGTATGTTTTTACATCTTTATTTTAGTTATAACGAAAATTTCAACATGTACTTTTTTTTTTTTTTAAGAAGCAACCTGAACTATAGCTCACTTAGTGTTTTATGTGGACTTAAAACAATTGTTTCGCTTTTAAACTTGGTCATTTTTTCTTTTAAATCTGTGAATGGGAATAGCGAATTAATCTTAGAACAAAAATTAATGTCAAGTTGGTTTTTTTTTTTGTTTTGTTTTCATTTTGTGTTAAGTTAGGTGGAGAAAACCCAAACCACCACCATGTTGAACAGGGCACTTATTTCACACCGATACTGTATTTGAAGCAGAGCCAGGAAAATTTGAAAGTCCTTAAATCTTGATTAAGTGGTCTGTGGGTGTTCATTCTGTTTTTAAACCAAAACTTTTTAAAACTGTGTAAGACCTGAGAGCTCAGGGGCTTTTAGGATTTTGTAGTGATTTTGATCTTTTTACCAGGACACAACAGCTGCTTTTGTTAATCAGCAGTTCTACCTTCAGTAAATTAAAGCCTTTATTTTACCCGGTGTACATGAAGTTCCTTAAAGATCTAATGCTTCCATGTACATTTTCTATGGTTTCACAGGATTATTATTGCCAATTTAGGTCAGATACATCACAGGAGGAATAAATTATTATTTTGATAGAGGTTTTTAGCAGCATGTATACAAATTAGTTTAGATAAATCATGCATTGTCCTACAAACTAGTTATTTCTGGCTTAATGTAATATAGCTCCTGAATTTTTTCCAGCAGCATAATAAAATGGCTAATCAGGTGAATGGTAATGCGGTACAGTTAAAAGAAGAGGAAGAACCAATGGATACTTCCAGTGTAACTCACACAGAACACTACAAGACACTGATAGAGGCAGGCCTCCCACAGAAGGTGGCAGAAAGACTTGATGAAATATTTCAGACAGGTATAATATGCATTTCTTGTTTCTGACTGGTTATGAAAGCGAGGGCAAACCACTTTGAATTTTACAGATTTTTAAGGTTAAATAATACTTATTGTTTCTGATCTGTAGAGCTGAATGTTTGTTACTTTCCCTTCATTGAAGGCATACTGGGTTTGACTTTGATACTCCTTATTTCATTATTTTGAAGCCTTCTTAGTGTGGAATATGCAGTCTTAGTTGTTTCAGAACAGCACATCAGTTTGTCTTAGATTTACCACCCATTAAAATGTATGTTTCTGCATACCAAATTTTACATTTTTTTCTTAATCGAAATCAGTCATCATTTTGCTTTTACTTTTTCTACTTTCAGCTTCTTAAAGTGATTGTTAAATCAGCTTAGGTCTGATTAGGTGGCATAATAAGATGATAGTTAGACTGTATCGTCTGAAACCATAATAAATGTCAGACTCCTTGAGAGTTTGTGGCTTGTCTAGTTTCTAATAGAAATCCACATCTCTCCATAATTTGAAAGTGTTTGGTTTGTAACAGCTGCTTTTTTTTTTTTTTTTTTTTTAATCCAGAAGTGCCATGGTTAAGTGCTTAAGCAAATTTGAACATCTTAATATGGTTGGTTGTAAGTGGTTTGAAGTTTTAAAGAGGGAGAGAAATATTTACCCTTAGGGAGTGTTGTTCATAAATAAATGTGTCCTCCTCCTTTGGGGACATAGATGGAAACTTTCTTCCTCTGTGTTGTGTGTGCCTATTCAGATTCTGAGAGATAATTGAATTGTCTCACTCACAAATGTGTCTTAAGTACAGTAGTAACAAATAGCTGGTTTTTTTTTTTTTTGTCCTTAAAAAATTTTTAAATCTGGGAAGCTTAGTATAATTTTAGACATTAAAATGACTTATAAAAATGACTCCTGGGTCATGGTCTTATTTGAAAATCAGTCCTCAGGAACTTTCTGTGACATTCTGCCATAGAGAATTGGCAGTGATCTGCTTAGAGATGCTCTCTTGTAGAGTGTTTTGTTATCGGTAAGAGGCTGATGGTTTGGTCGTAGGCTTGGTTTGACAAAATGGATTGATGGGTGTCCTGAGTTGTGGCTTTGGGTGGTGGTATGGAATATTCAAGTAAGGCAACTCCAGTTATTTACACATGCTCATTTTGAGCTTTTGAAACAAATCATGGCAACTTTTTAAAAAAGTAACTTTGGAAGTGGCATTACATTTATTTAAAATTTACTATATGGAATAAAGTTCTTTTTGGCTTTATCAAAATGGAGTCACTTTTCATGTTCATATGAACTTGGGGGTTTTAATCTACAAAATACTTCCATTTTTACATTGGATCAATTCTGAAATACATTCCATGTATATAAATATGACATAAACTTAACAGACTTAAGAAATTATCTTTTAAACTTAGTAGATGTTCTGTGTGCAGTTGAATATACTACATATATGAAATGCAGTATATGTATTTTCTGTCGAGTTTACTTGTAAGTCCATAAAGTCTTTATTGCCATTTGAAAAAGATTGTCATTCTTGACAGTCAGTGTGAATGCCACAGCATCTTTTAAATCTCAGCTTATCACTTCAGAAAAACAAAGAATGCCTTAAAGTATGACTTTCAGAATTGATTAATCAAACTGCACTTGCATTTGTAGAAGTTTAAAATTATGCCTTTCCGCATTCTGACTGCAGCAAAGTGGATGCTCAGATAAACAAATGCTTTTCGGTTTATCTTTGGTGTTCAGGAGAGAAAGTCTTTTGACACTTTTTGGAGAGTGGAAAGAATTACTTAGTAAAATTTGTTTTCACATTTTCCTCCACCTCTTATGTGGTTAGCATCAGCTGTAACCGTCTGTAATCTGAAGGTTTATCCTTGGAAAATACAGTGTATTCTTATCACTCTAATATAAACCAAAATTTGTTATATTAATGCATAATCTGTAATACAGTATGTACGTCAGATTTAACCTTCAAGACTTGTACCTTTGGGGGAGTGGGAAATGGATATTAGGATTTGGGGGAGGGGGCGCGGTTTATGGATATGGAGATTGAAATTCATGTTTTTGGTTGTTGACATTTTGTCTTTATTTTCATATTTGTACTGGACCTTTCTGTGTAATATTTGGATAGCTGTGTATATGCATATAGTTAAATGAAAATATAGTTTGTTAGTGATCATATTGAATATACCAATTCTTGATTAAACATCAGTAGAGCTTAGATTACCCCTTTTGTTGCAATAACGTTACCCCTTTTCAATTTAATTTTTAGGATTGGTAGCTTATGTCGATCTTGATGAAAGAGCAATTGATGCTCTCAGAGAATTTAATGAAGAAGGAGCTCTGTCTGTACTACAGCAGTTCAAGGAAAGTGACTTATCACATGTTCAGGTAAGGTCATTACTCAGAAATGTCTTTGAACAGTTAGTGATCTGAGATTATTTTACTATTACTTTTTTTTCCTGTGGAGAAGTGGTGTTTTTTGTTTGTGACTACCTCTTCTTTTAAAAAATTAGTTTAAAGGAAAGAAAGATCTACTTGTGGCAGAGTTTCAGAAGCACAAGTATAAAGCAAAAGTTTCCTCCCACCCCTTGTGCAGTGAGTTATTTTAAAACTTAAAATTAAAGCCAAGTTTTGATGATTGTTACTATAGGTTTTACATGTTACTCAGCTTTTAACATTTGGGGGTTATTTGATCCTGTTTTGTTACCTTGGAGGAGAATGTAGGTGGGAGGAATAGTTTCAGACATCTGGCAAAGACAGTCTAGATGCAGTCACATAACAAATGGAAGACTATGTTTTCCCAGGGTAGAAGGTAAGCTCCCTGAGGTCTATACTGCCTTACTGCTGTCTGCTCCAGTCTCTGGCACATAGTAACCACTCAGCAAATACTTGTTGAATGAATCAGTGAATATTCTGTTAAAATCCTGGTTTTCTGAAATTTATATTTAATTATGTATCTGATCCTTCAAAGATTTTGGTGATTCTTTTATTGGAATTACTTGTCTGTTCTAGAACAAGTGCAATTTTTATGTGCAGAGTTAATGAGAACTACAGGCAGAGAGAGAAACAGGGGAGCAAGGTGCAAGAGTCCCAAAGGGACCCTGAAATGACAATAGATTCAAGGTAAAACTTGACTTGGTAGTTGTAAATGAAATTGCATTTATGATGAGGTCAAATGCTTCTTCCATGTTTCTAGAAAGTTTCACTATTTTTTTTTTTTTTTTTTTTTGAGACGGAGATCTCACTCTGTCACCAAGAGGGGCAGAGATAGATAGGCCGGATCTCAGCATACACATAATCACACATTATACACAGACACTTACTCCTGCCTCAGCCTCCCGAGTAGCTGGGACTACAGGCGCTCCGAACCAATCGCCCCGGCTAGTTTTTTGTATTTTTTAGTGAGACTGGGGTTTCACAGTGTTAGCCAGGATGGTTCGATCTCCTGAACCTCGTGATCCGCACCGTCCGGCCTCCCAAGTGCTGGATTACAGCGTCCCGACCTGTTTTTTTTTTCATTTTTTTGAGACGGAGTCTTGCTGTGTTGCCCAGGCTGGAGTGCAGTAGCGCAGTCTTGGCTCACTGCAAGCTCTACCTCCCGGGTTCACACCATTCTCCTGCCTCAGCCTCCCGAGTAGCTGGGATTACAGGCATGCACCACCACACCTGGCTAATTTTTTGTATTTTTAGGAGAGACAGGGTTTCACCATGTTGGCCAGATTGGTCTCTATCTCCTGACTTTGTGATTCACCCACCTTGGCCTTTCAAAGTGCTGGGATTACAGATGTGAGCCACCACTCCCAGCTGAAAGGTTCACTTTTTAAAACTGGTGTTTAGAAGTGAAATAATTTAGAGGAATTATATAAGAAGGATAATTTTGGGGGTCAGCACTCAATTGCATGTTTAATGAAGAGCCCTAATTCATACTTTTCCTCATTCCCTGTTTTGTGGTGATGAATGACATATATTTATTGATGCTTCTGCTGGTAGTTTCTTGGATTGATCCAGTAATGTCTCTTGGTTCAGTTATTTTCCAGCCACTTTGTTTCTTTTCTCTTGATAAAAAGGTGTTGTTACAACTGCTTTCCTCCTTTTAAATTTTCAGTTACCTCAGTTTCTTTATTTGTAAAATGGGAATAGTAATAGTGACTACCTCACAGAGTTATTATAAGGAGTAAATGAATTAACATAAAGCACTTAGAATAATGCCTGGAATGTAGCAAGAACTATGTAACAGTGAACTGTTATTATTATTACCATTTTATTACTTAGATAAACAGCTTTGAAAGGTATATATACAGCTTTTAATGAAAGACCAGTGAACCTAATTCGTTAGTTAAATGGATGTTCGTGTCTTGCTATAGTGATATACTTTTTTTTTTTGAGACAGAGTCTTGCTCTGTGGCCCAGGCTGGAGTGCAGTAGCACCATTTCAGCTCACTTCAACCTCCGTCTCCTAGGTTCAAGCGATTTTCCTGCCTCAGCCTTCTGAGTAGCTGGGACTACAGGTGTGCGCCACCACACCCAGCTGATTTTTTTTTTTTTTTTTTTGGTAGAGTCGGGGTTTCACTGTGTTAGCCAGGCTGGTCTCGAACTCCTGACCTTGGGGGATCTGCCCATCTCACTCTCCCAAAGTGCTGGGATTACAGGTGTGAGCCACCATGCCTGGCCTGTGATACACTTTTTGATTAGAAATAGTTATTTGGTGTTGAAGTTATTTCTATTATTATTACATTGTAATATGTAATGAAATAATCATACAACTCACCATAGTGTAGAATTAGTGGGATCCCTGAGCTTGTTTTCCTGCAACTAGATGGTCCCATCTGGGCATACTGGGAGGTAGTGACAGATCTTCAGGCATTAGATTCTCATAAGGAGCATGCAACCTAGATCCCTTGTATGCGCAGTTCACAATAGGGTTCACGCTCCTATGAGAATCTGATGTGGTTGCTGATCTGACAGGAGGCGGAGCTCACAGCTCAGGCAGTAATGCCAGCGATAGGGAGGATGAGGAGCGGCTGTAAATACAGATGAAGCTTTGTTCTCACTTGTCCACTACTCACTTCCTGCTATTCAGCCCGGTTGCTAACAGGCCACGGACCAGTATGGGTCTGTGGCCCAGGGGTGGGGGAACCCCTGTTTTACATTACATTTATGGCTCTGTTTCAGTCAAAGGTAGAAGAATGGAAGGCCGAAGGTATGCATCCCTGTGGAATCCTAGTGTTCACCGAACTTGATGATATCTAAAGTCTCTTGCCGTTCTGACAACGTGTGATTTTAAAAACCTGGCCGGGCACAGTGGCTCACGCCTGTAATCCCAGCACTTTGGGAGGCTGAGGTGGGCGAATCACAAAGTCAGGAGATCGAGACCATCCTGACTAACATGGTGAAACCCCGTCTCTACTAAAAATGCAAAAAATTAACCAGGTGTGGTGGCCCATGCCTGTAATCCCAGCTACTTGGGAGACTGAGGCAGGAGAATGGCACGAACCCGGGAGGCGGAGCTTGCAGTGAACCGAGATCACGCCACTGCACTCCGGCCTGGGCGACAGAACAAGACTCTGTCTCAAAAAAAAAAAAAAAAAAAAAAAAGGTATACTAGAAAGACAATGGGGGCTGGGCACAGTGGCTCATGCCTGTAATCCTAGCACTTTGGGAGGCCAAGACAGGTGGATCACTTGAGGCCAGGAGTTCCTGACCAGCCTGGCCAACATGTTGAAACCCCATCTCTACTAAAAATACAAAAATTAGCTGGGCGTGGTGGTACATGCCTGTAATCCCAGCTATTTGGGAGGCTGAGACAGGAGAATCGGTTAGACCCGGGAGGCAGAGGTTGCAGTGAGCCGAGACGATGCCACTGCACTCCAGCCTGGGCAACAGAGTGAGACTCCATCTCAAAAAAAAAAAAAGAAAAAGAAAAGACAGACAGTAGGAAGAAATGGATGTGAGAGTAATAGTAAATGAGAGAAGCTGCATGGAGGTAAGACTTAATGCTTAATTATTTTTTTAAGGATAGAGAACATTTTATTTGAAAAGACTCACCAGTAGAAACGTGTGGGGAACCAGTGTGAATTTTGACTTTGTTTTACCTAACCATAAAAATATATCTCCTAGGAAGTTAGAGTACTTTTTGGAAAAGATTAATATACTGATGCTTGTGTGTTAGATTTAGTATTCAAGTATAAAGAGATGTATAATTATCTCTAGGCCTTGCTTGAGAGAACTGGTTATACTCTGGATGTAACCACAGGACAGAGGAAGTATGGTGGTCCTCCACCAGACAGTGTGTACTCTGGTGTGCAACCTGGAATTGGAACAGAGGTAAGTGTTCTTTAGCTGTTTACCAAGATCTTTCCAGTTTGGAAAGTGTTTTGTCTACTATGCAGGTACTGTACAGATGGGGGAAAATTCTTGATCCCTTTCAAAGTTTAGCTGTTGTTATTTTTTAGATATCCATGTGTATTTTGCTGCCATCATGAGGATGGATAATCTTGTGACTGGTAGATACCCAAATACTTTATATAGGAATATAATACAGAGTTCTTGGAGCAGGTTGCTAAAACCATGCTACTAGCAACACACCATTTTAGATACTTGGAGTAAAGTTATTTGGAAGACACAATTGCTTTATTCTGTTTTTTTTTTCCCCATCCCTGAGATGGAGTTTCACTGCTGTTGCCCAGGCTGGAGTGCAGTGATGCAGTCTCGGCTCACTGCAACCTCCGCCTCCTGGGTTCAAGTGATTCTCCTGCCTCAGTCTCCCAAGTAGCTGGGATTACAGGTGCCCGCCACCACACCTGGCTAATTTTGTATTTTTAGTAGAAACGGAGTTTCACCATTTTGGTCAGGCTGGTCTTGAACTCCTGACCTGAAATTATCCACCTTCCTTGGCCTCCCAAAGTGCTGGGATTACAGGCGTGAGCCTCCACACCCGGCTGCTTTATTTTGGTTTTTGCTTTTTGGGGATTGTTTTTGTTTCTGTAGAGACTAGGTCTCACTATGTTGCCCAGGCCGGTCCTGAACTGCTGGACACAGGCAGTCCTCCCGCCTTGACTTCCCAAAGTGCTGGGATTACAGGCATGAGCCACAGTCCCAACCAGGTTTTTTTGCTTGTTTGTTTTTTGTTTTTTTGAGACGGAATTTTTGCTCTTGTTGCCCAGGCTGGAGTGCAATGGTGCAATCTCAGCTCACTGCAACCTCCACCTCCCAGGTTCAAGCGATTCTCCTGCGTCAACCTCCCAAGTAGCTGGGATTACGGGCATGCACCACCACACCTGGCTAATTTTTTGTATTTACTAAAGACAGGATTTCATGATGTTGGTCAGGTTGGTCTTGAACTCATGACCTCAGGTGATCCACCTGCCTCGACCTCCCAAAGTGCTGGGATTAGAGGCATGAGCCACCGCGCCCGGCCAAGGTTTTTTTTTTTTTTTTTTTAATGTCAATAATTTAGAACTGTGCTTGTCCTCTCCCTTGCCTCACCTATCGCTCAGAAGGGACATAGTATTTACATAGAGATATTATTGATGGGTGTGGTTTGCACAAGGGAAGAATGTGGAATCAGATAAAAGATTGAGTATGTTGTCCATACTTGAACAAAGAAGCAACTCTTCCTCCATCTGTGTCTTCATAAAGGTTTTTCCATTTGTCTTATTGCTAGCCTGTT
>NW_016808328.1:2039617-2084296 GCF_001698545.2 Rhinopithecus bieti
TTTTTTTGAGATGGAGTCTCACTCTGTCGCCCAGACTGGAGTGCAGTGGCCGGATCTCAGCTCACTGCAAGCTCCTCTTCCCGGGTTTACGCCATTCTCCCGCCTCAGCCTTCCGAGTAGCTGGGACTACAGGCACTCGCCACCTCGCCCGGCTAGTTTTTTTGTATTTTTTAGTAGAGACGGGGTTTCACCATGTTAGCCAGGATGGTCTCGATCTCCTGACCTCGTGATCCGCCCGTCTCGGCCTCCCAAAGTGCTGGGATTATAGGCTTGAGCCACCGTGCCCGGCCGAAATACATTTTTTAGTTGTAGTATTTTTGTATTCTTCAGCTAGTATTGTTAAGCTGCTTTGGGAAGCAAGTTCTGTTTTGTTTTGTTTTGTTTTTTTGAGATGGAGTCTCACTCTGTCGCCCAGTCTGGAGTGCAATGGCACTATCATTCACTGCCACCTCTGCCTCCCAGGTTCAAGAGATCCTCCTGCCTCAGCCTCCCAAGTAGCTGGGACTACAAGCACACACCACCATGCCCAGCTAATTTTTGTGTTTTTAGTAGAGACGGGGTTTCACCACGTTGGCCAGTCTGGTCTCAGACTCTTGATCTCATGATCCACCCGCCTCAGCCTCCCAAAGTGCTGAGATTACAGAGGTGAGCCACCTCGCCTGGCCAAGTTCTGTTTTTATTTGTTTCCATTAATATAAGCAGGATTCATGGAAGTCATGACTGTATATAATAAATTCTTATCTGTTTGCAGAGTATACCACTGATGTTTTGCAGAGTAATGAAAAGAAATGGTAGATTGAGATCTCATTCTTTGGCTTATTCATGGTGCTGAAGAACCCCAGTGTATTTAACAGAGACCTAAAGTATATGATTTTGTGGCAGCTGAATTTTATTATGTGTGAGAAACTAATACATTTGCAAGACAGCAAATGTAAGTAGGAGCTAGATAATGTAAGAATCCTAATTGATAACCAAAAGACTCTGTTGACTGGGTGTGGTGGCTCATGCTTGTAATCCTAGCATTTCAGGAAGCTTGAGGCAGGAGAATCATTTTAACTCAGGTGTTTGAGACCAACCTGGCTAACATAGGGAGACCCTGTCTCTATAAAAAATAAAAAATTAGCCGGGCCTGGCGGCATGCGCACAACTGTGGCCTCAGCTACTTGGGAGGCTGAGGTGAAAAGATCAGTCAAGACTACAGTGAGCTGTTATTGCGCCGCTGTACTCCAGCCCGGGTGACAGAGCAAGTACCTTGTCTCAAAAAAAGAAAAGACTGTTGAATGACTTGGTTACTTCCTTTATTACTGTTGAAGTACTTGATAAATTGTAGACAGCTAAAACTTTTTCTGGGTCTTCGTGGCTGATGAGTGAAGAAAGAAGTGTTATTATGGTATTCACTAGATTCTGTTAGTTCTGAAAAGGGAGGAGGGTTACCTGAAGATGACTGCGTGCTTACTCTGAAAGGGCTCACATGGATCCAGAATGACTCAGGACTAAAAAGTTAATAAAAGGAAAGTATTCCTATTTCATTTTAGTTAATTAAAATTGAGCTTAAAACTTTAAAAGGAACAGTGCTGAATTAGTTTTGAAAACTTTAGCCTTTTAAATTCTTTTAGGTCCTAAGTTAAATTGATCTTGAAATAAAGATATTCCTGTTTCGTAGATAAACTAGTGTTTTTGATTCGTGGTCTGTTTCTTCACAAACTCACATGACTATAGTATTGGGGACTTTATTGGCCACAGATTTGTTGATATTTCTTCTCTATTTATTTATTTATAAAAAGAAGGTCTCACTCTTGCCCAGGCTGGAGTACAGTGGCACAGTAGTAGCTCACTGCAACCTCAAACTCCTGGGCTTAGGGGAACCTCGTGCCTAAGCTTCCCAAGTAACTGGGACTACAGGTACATGGCACCACACTGAGCCAATTTTTAAAATTTTTTATAGAGGCAGGGTCTTGCTTTGTTGCTCAGGCTGGTCTCAAACTCCTGGGCTCAAGCAGTCCTCCCGCCTTGGCCTCTTTGAGCGTTGAGTTTACAAGTGTGAGTCACCATGCCCAGCCCACATGAGGACGTTGAGACTCATTGCTTAAGAAACTTGGCCAGGTGCGGTGACTCATGCCTGTAATCCCAAAACTTTGGGAGGCTGAGGCTGGCAGATCACTTGAGGTCAGGAGTTCGAGACCAGCCTGGCCAACATGGTGAAACCCCATCTCTACTAAAAATACAAAAATTAGCCAGGCATGGTGGCACATGCCTGTAATCCCGGCTACTCAGGAAGCCGACACAGGAGAATTGCTTGAATCCGGGAGGCAGAGGTTGCAGTGAGCTGAGATAGCGCCACTGCACTACAGCCTGGGGTACAAAGCGAGATGGCATCTCAAAAACAACAACAACAAAAACAAAACTTGTTCAAGGTAACTAAAATGTACATTTGAATTGCATATAACCGAAAACTCACTGTTGCTCACATTCTTATCACCTGCATAGCTATCACCCTACTATACCAAGCCACTTTCATCTCTTTTCCATATTGCCCTGTTCACCTGACTAGTCAGCCTATTTCTCCATACAGTCCATTTTCTACCCACTTGCTGAAGTGTATCTTTTAGAACATAAGTCATACCCAGTCATTTTTCTGCATTAAACTGTCTGATGGCTTCCCAACACATCTGAGAGCAGAAATGCCTAACCATGGTTTAACTTACTCTGGCTCTGTTCTCTGTTTTCCACCCACTGTCACTTTCATTCTGGCCATTGGCCTGTATGCTGTTCTTCAGATATGTTGAGTGTACTCTCCTGTCACATCCCACAGCCTTTTGTACTTGTTCCCTCAACTTGGAATGCTCTTTCTTCAGATTGCTTTTTCTTTTCTTTTCTTTTTTTTTTGAAACAGAGTCTTGCTGTGTTTCTCAGGCTGGTCTAGAACTCCTGGCTGGCCTCAAGTGATACTTCCACCTTGGCCTCCCAAAGTGCATGAGACAGTGCCCCCTCACCTTCCTCAGATTTATACTTAATTTTCTCTTAGATCTCAGCTCAAATTTACCCCTGTAGGGAAGCCCTCCTAGTGAAAACACAGCCCCATCATTTATCCCCTCTTCCTGTTTTTTCCTTGTTCTTAATACCTCTTTTTTTTTTGAGACGGAGTCTCGCTCTGTAGCCCAAGCTGGAGAGCAGCGGCGCGATCTCGGCTCACTGCAAGCTCCGCCTCCCGGGTTCCCACCATTCTCCTGCCTCAGCCTCCCGAGTAGCTGGGACTACAGGCGCCCGTCACCTCGCTCGGCTAGTTTTTTGTATTTTTTAGTAGAGACGGGGTTTCACCGTGTAGACCAGGATGGTCTCGATCTCCTGACCTCGTGATCCACCCGTCTCGGCCTCCCAAAGTGCTGGGATTACAGGCTTGAGCCACCGCGCCCAGCCAATACCTCTTAAAATCATATAATCACTATGTATTTATTTATTTAAGACAGAGTCTCACTCTGTTGCCTAGGCTGGAGTGCCATGGCGTGATCTCCGCTCACTGCAACTTCCACCTCCCTGGTTCAAGTGATTCTTCTGCCTTAGCCTCCTGAGTAGCTGGGATTACATGCTTGTGCCACCATACCTGGCTAATTTTTGAATTTTTAGTTACAGACAGGGTTTCACCGTATTAGCCAGGCTGGTCTCAAACTCCTAACTTCAAGTGATCTGCCCACCTCGACCTCCGAAAGTGCTAGGATTGCACACATGAGCACCATGCATGACCCATATTGTTTACTTTTTTTATTTTTGTCTGTCTCTCTCAGTAGAATATAAACTTCATTAATGCCTAGACTTTGTCTGTGGTAGTCACTGTATTTCTAAAATCTAGAAAAATATATGGCACATGAGTCCAAGGTATGTCTAATTCCTTGTCTCATGAAAGATTTGTATTATACAAGTTCTGAGTAGGGCGGGAGCCATGTGTTTGTATAGGCTAGGCATTTACATGGAGCAACTTCAAGCAGGTACTTTAAAGATTAATTGGGTGCTCGCTTCGGCAGCACGTATGCTAAAATTGGAATGATACAGAGAAGATTAGCATGGCCCCTGCGCAAGGATGACACGCAAATTCATGAAGCGTTCCATATTTTTACTAGAAATACCATTTGACCCAGCCATCCCATTACTGGGTATATACCCAAAAGATTATAAATCCTGCTGCTATAAAGACACATGCACATGTATGTTTATTGCAGCACTATTCACAATAGCAAAGACTTAAAACCAACTCAAATGCCCATCAATGATAGACTGGATTAAGAAAATGTGGCACATATATACCATGGAATACTATGCAGCCATAAAAAAGGATGAGTTCATGTCCTTTGTAGGGACATGGATGAAGCTGGAAACCATCATTCTCAGCAAACTATCACAAGGACAGAAAACCAAACACTGTATGTTCTCACTCATAGGTGGGAATTGAACAGTGAGAACACTTGGACACAGGAAGGGGAACATCACACACCGGGGCCTGTTGTGGGGTGGGGGGAGGAGGGAGGGATAGCATTAGGAGATATACCTAAGGTAAATGACGAATTAATGGGTGCAGCACACCAACATGTCACGTGTATGCATATGTAATAAACCTGCATGTTGTGTACATGTACCCTAGAACTTAAAGTATAATAATAAAGTATAATAATAATAAAAGATTAATTGGATATGGGTGATAATGGGAGGAATTGAAAAAGTCTGAGATGTCTGTTTATAGAAGTAGTTCCTCAGTCACCTGGAGGTGGGGGCTATAAGGGGAGAGAAACAGAAATCATAGTCTTCTAAAGGTAAATGGGGGCAATCAGAGGAGCCAGTTGACAAGGCTGGGTTTTAATCATTTTGATTTTTAGAAAAAATCATTTGTTACAAACATGTCTTCATCACAGATTTCAAGGTACAAAAATGAGGTTGGTAAAGTATTCTGAATACTTAAGGGAAGAAAAGTTTTGATGGTGGTAGTTGCATCACCAGTATTAATAGTTGTAGAGAATGCAAGGATGATGAGAACTGAGGGGGAAAAGACCTTTTTTTTTTCCCCCGAGACAGTTTCACTCTTGTCACCCGGGCTGGAGCGCAGTGGCGTGATCTCAGCTCGCTGCAATCTCCGCCTCCCAGGTTCAAGCAATTCTCCTGCCTCAGCCTCCCAAGTAGCTGGAATTACAGGCGCCTGTCACCATGCCTGCCCAATTTTTGTATTTTTAGTAGAGATGGGGTTTTACCATGTTGGCCAGGCTGGTCTTGAACTCCTGACCTCAGGTATTTCTCCCAAAGTGCTGGGATTACAGGCATAAGCCACTGTGCCCGGCCTGGAAAAAGACTTTTGAATTTGGTTATTAGAAGTTTATTAGTGACATCTGGGTACACAGTTCGAGTTAGAGGAAGAAGCCAATTATAGAGGGTTAAAGAGAACATAGATGCCGTGTGCTCTTCCGAGTATGTTTTTGTTAGAAATACGGTTCTGCAGGGACATCACTTAAATCACATATAACAGTATCTTGTATCCCTAATTGTCATGATGCCATAGATGTCTTATTTATACTTCTCTTTGGCTTCACGGTATTCAGCATGTAGCAGATGTGTTGAAAATAATAACTGTGTGAGTGAAAAAAAAACATACAGACGGTGTGTTCAAAACAGGCCAGGTGCAGTGGCTCGTGCCTGTAATCCCAGCACTTTGGAGGGCCAAAACAGGAAGATCACTTGAGCCCAGGAGTTCGAGACCACCCTGGGCATCATAGCGAGAGCCTCTCTTTACCCCCAACCCCTACCCCCAGATATTAGCTGGGCATAATGGCAAGAGCCTGTGGTCCTCGCTACTTGCGAGGCTGAGGTGGGAGGATTACTTGAGTCTGGGAGTATGAGGCTGTAGTGAGCCATGATCATCCCGCTATGCTGCAGCCTGGGCGACAAGGTGAGACCCAGTCTCAAAAACAAGCCAAACCTTTATCAGTGAAAGGAAATAAATATAATACAAGCTAAAGTGAGGGGTGTGTTGTTGTATTTTGTTTTTGGATTGTTTGGAGACAGGAAGGAACCAGTGGGAAGGGAAGGATGGTATTGAGCAAAATATGAGAGTTGAAGGAATAACGGTTCGCAGTTGTTTCCAGAAAGTGGTAAGAAGAAATGGGCTTATTTATTGGGGTTAAGGAGTTAACCTTAGAAAGGAGGTAGATCTCTTTCTCTGAGGTGCGATAGAAGTGAAAGCAGACATAGTGAGAGGTAAGAATATGAAGAAACCAATGACTTTGTCAGGTGATATCCTTAGGATGAGGTTTAGTGAATGAGGATTGGGGACCTTAAGGAGGTAGAAGAATTACAATAACTATTGTGTGAGAATCATGCTAAGGAGTCAAAAGAATTCCTCAGGTTTTACCAGATAGCAGTGAAAGTGAGTCTTGATTATTTTTGGAAAGGATTATCTCTAGATAGTACATCTGTTGTAGAGCTTAACTTCAGAAACTTAATGTCCATAATAATGTCGGCATATTTTGGATTGGATTGCTGTTATTACTTCATTATTTACCTATTATTCCAGCTATTTTTCAGACTGTGAAATGGTGATATAGATGAGTTTCACTAGAAAACTTGTCATGCAAATACTAATTTTACTCATTTAGACTTTGTGGATTACAAATGTTTTAACATAAAACTTTTTTAAAAATTTTATTTATTTTATTTTTTTGAGACGGAGTCTCCCTCTGTTGCCCAGGCTGGAGTGCAGTGGCGTGGTCTTGGCTCACTGCAAACTCCGCCTCCCGGGTTCACGCCATTCTCCTGCCTCAGCCTCCTGAGTAGCTGGGACTACAGGCGCCTGCCACCATGCCCGGCTCATGTTTTGTATTTTTAGTATTTTTAGTAGAGACGGGTTTCACCGTGTTAGCCAGGATGGTCTCGATCTCCTGACCTCATGATCTGCCCACCTCAGCCTCCCAGAGTGCTGGGATTACAGGCGTGAGCCACCGCGCCTGGCCAAAATAAAACATTTTTAATATTGCTTACATTGGAGGAACTTGAAGAAAATTATAATCTGGTATCAAATGAGGATTTTTGACTATATACTTTTAATTTGTCATTGAATATTATAATTTAATCCTATATAATTTGTAATTGAAGATCAGAAATTCTTCAAATGGTGAAGAGATTTTTTTCATACCTTAAAATTTAATATTTAATATCTGGCTAGAGAAAGGAATAGATTGAAGCACTGGAGTTTCTGCAAAATACTGAGGTTGCTTTTTGTTGTTGTTGAGATGGAATCTCGCTCTGTCGCCCAGGCTGGAGTGCAGTGGCCGGATCTCAGCTCACTGCAAGCTCCGCCTTCCGGGTTTACGCCATTCTCCTGCCTCAGCCTCCCAGGTAGCTGGGACTACAGGCGCTGCCACCTCACCTGGCTAGTTTTTCGTATTTTTTTAGTAGAGACGGGGTTTCACTATGTTAGCCAGGATGGTCTCGATCTCCTGACCTCGTGATCCGCCCGTCTCGGCCTCCCAAAGTGCTGGGATTACAGGCTTGAGCCACCGCGCCTGGCCTGAGGTTGCTTTTTAAGCAGTAAAGATTTTAGAGTTGAGGAGATAACTTGAGGGCTTTGTCAATCTTTTATTCAATTATTTTATTTTATTTTATTTATTTTAGTTTATAAATTTTAAATTTTAAATTGTAGAAATGGGGTTTCGCCATGTTGCCCAGGCTGGTTTTGAACTCCTAGACTCAAGTGATCCACCTTCCTCGGCCTCTTAAAGTGCTTGGATTACAGGCATGAGCCGCTGCATCCAACCTCCTTTATTCTGTTTTATGAGAACAAGTCAAGTTATAAAAATTTAAAAATTAGAGTTAATACAGATTTTATACTCTTACTAGTTTCCATTTTCAAGAGACTGTTGTTCTTTGATAACCCTAAGGTCATTATAAAATTAGGATTAGCTCTGCAAGTCAACTCTAAGTTTCAGATTGTTTCCATTCTTTCTTAACCATCTTCTTCTGCCCCATCTTTAAAAAAAAAAAGACAGTAGGCTTTTGACTCTAAAATCAAATGCTTATGTTGGATTCTAATAAGGGGGTTTTATTTCAGGTGTTTGTAGGCAAAATACCAAGAGATTTATATGAGGATGAGTTGGTGCCCCTTTTTGAGAAGGCCGGACCCATTTGGGATCTACGTCTTATGATGGATCCACTGTCTGGTCAGAATAGAGGGTATGCATTTATCACCTTCTGTGGAAAGGAAGCTGCACAGGAAGCCGTGAAACTGGTATGTGATAATTATCCACTGTCTAGCAAGTCACTATTTGAGGAAATAAACTTTAATTCAAAAATGTTTGTAGTTAACATTATTTTGATTCCTTCAGTTGTTGCTTTGAATGTTTCTGTACTGACCAAGTTAGTATGTGACCTTTGCTTTTTTTCTGACTATAAAAGTAAAAAAGAACTGAAAATACCCAAGAAGTAATGTTTTATAGAAAGTCTCCCGTTGATTTAAGAAGTTATCTATTAGATTGATTAATATCAGAAGTTTCATATGAGTATTTGGCTTATGGATTTCTGTCTTTTGGTTATAGGCAAAAGGATGTCAATTCTTGATGTTAAACTTTAGGATTCTTACAGTATAATGAAGACTGGAATGGGCTGTGGGGAATGTAATAGTGGATGACAGTGACTTTTAGGATTCCATTCAGAAAATAGTTGTGAATCTGTTTTATTTTTGTTACAGCCTATTCATATGATTTATTTCATATTTTCTAAGTGTATTTTTGTTCTTTCTTTATGTTTCTTGGCCCTTGAGTCTTCTCTGTCTTTAATCTTTCTCTCTCCTCCTGCTATTTATAGCCAGTCTCAGATTAATTTCCTTTCTCTAGGGCCTTTAATCACTTGATGCTCATTTCAGACCAGTAGTAGTGGTAACAACGTTCTGCAAATCAAATGTATCTTCACTCCTGCTGTATTTAAGACACAGCTATCTCAGTATCTTAAAATAACAATGTCATTATTTTTTGGCATACTCTTGCCTGACATCTGAGGGCCTCACTAAGTCTGGTTCTAGTCTTTCTAGATGATCAGCCTGTTTCATCATCAAGGCTTTTGGTTTCATTACTGGTGTCTGAATCAGTTCCACTCGTAGCTTGACCCAGATTTTAGTTTTTATTATGGATTTTTCCTTCAAACTTGTTTATTTAACATTAAGTTTTCATTTTGGCAACATATGATTTTATTTTTAATACTCGTATCTCTTAGTAAACTAATGGTTAAATAATATTAAATTATAAGAAGCTAAAATTGGCCAGATGTGGTGGCTCACGCCTGTAATCCCAGCACTTTGGGATGCCGAGACAGGTGGATCACCTGAGGTCAGGAGTTCAAGATCAGCCTGGCCAACATGGTGAAACCCCGTCTCTACTAAAATACAAAATTAGCTGGGCGTGGTGGTGCACGCCTGTAGTCCCAGCTACTTGGGAGGCTGAGGCAGGAGAATCACTTTAACCCAGGAGGTGGAGGTTGCAGTGAGCAAAGATTGTGCTACTGCCCTCCAGCCTGGACGACAGAGCAAGACTCAGTCTTAAAATAAAAAAGAAAGGCTAACATTTATCAAGAAAATCCACTGTAGTGATTTAAATAAAACACTTTTTGAAAATACTGTGTTTGGTAGGCAATTTAAAACTATATATTTAGAATTCTGTGACTTCTGTAGAATTTAAAATTTTCTAATCCATTTACATTTCCAAGGACCCTGAATGATCAGTCTCAGGTATTTTCTCTGAAAATCTGTGGGAAAACATTTTCAGATAGATAAAATTAAAATATGAAATAAGATATTTTAAGCAATAAAGTGAGTCCTTTTTATATGGAAGAGTAGTGAAGGTTAACAAAACCAAACTAAAACAAGAGACCGTGACAAGTTTAAAATATACATTCATATTATGGAAAGCATGAGGGAGCTTGGTGAGTTGATGAAGCAGGGAGCATTTGGCCTTAAATTGTTGAATTTTTTAGATTAAGATCAGTTGTCCTGAGTTTGGGGTGGTTTTGGGGTCTCTGGTTCTTTTCTTCATTGCAGTGTGACAGCTATGAAATTCGCCCTGGTAAACACCTTGGAGTGTGCATTTCTGTGGCAAACAACAGACTTTTTGTTGGATCCATTCCGAAGAATAAGACTAAAGAAAACATTTTGGAAGAATTCAGTAAAGTCACAGGTAAAACAAAAATGTATTTAGAAATTACTTTTGCGAAATGTGTTGTACTACTTTATAAGTGCTCAAAAAAACTGAGGGGTTGTATGTATTAAATTAAGAATTCAGGTCTTCAATGTCTAAATTGCTTCCTTTCTGCTTTATAGTGGTTTGGATTTAAGCAAATTCCCTTATATCCTTCATTTCTTGGAATGTCCCCTTCACTTCTTTGTCTTAACTGAACCTTGGCTTTTGCTGGAGCTTTTGCTCTATAGCCTTCAAGTGAATGCTTTTTTTCCCCTTGACAATTAGTGTATTTTAGGACCAAGAGAATGAAAGTTTTTACTCCCTCCCTGTTGCCTTGTCTAGATCAGATATTTTTTGAGACGGAGTTTTGCTCTTGTTGCCTAGGCTGGAGTGCAATGGCACGATCTTGGCTCACTGCAAGCCTCCTTGGTTCAAGCAATTCTCCTGCCTCAGGCTTCCAAGTAGCTGGGACGACAGGCATGCACCACCACGCCCGGCTAATTTTGTATTTTTAGTAGAGACGGGGGTTTCTCCATGTTGGTCAGGCTGGTCTTGAACTCCCAACCTTTGGTGATCCGCCTGCCTCGGCCTCCCAAAGTGCCAGGATTACAGGCGTGAGCCACTGTGCCTGGCCAATCAGATTTTTAAAAATATCCAATTCTAAATCCATGGAATTGATTGAGAAGTAGATTTTATGTCGTAGTTCTGTACACATTTATATATAACTGAAACAATTTAACAAAACTGTACTTTTATTTATTATACATGATTTATTTTGATACTTCCTATTCTATTTGATTTTTTAAAATACCAGTTGTGATCTAATACTACCTATGATTTAAAAACACTGTGTTAGACCACTGCCTCCCCTTGTGAAAACCACTATTCCTTTACATTTTTATCATTCAGACAAATGCTTTCCCTTTTGTTGAAGCTGTCAATCATTGCTCTTCTGGTTTCAGCCTTTCATTAATCTAAAGATTGCTTCTGGCTCACTATCTTCCTCTTCTGCCCTAAATTAACTTATTTCTAATACCTTTAACATCTGCATTGGTGAACCATCCAGGGCTTTAGACTCCTACCTATTTCTATGATTACCTCATCTTTAGTCCTTTACTTCAGCTCCACCATATCCAGATTACATTCTGGATCTAGTCACCAGAAATTCTGTGCACTTTAAACTCTTGATTTCTAGCGTCCCACTTTGTAACCACTGCCACTATCCACTATATTGTGCTGTCAAATACCCCTGTTGGCACAATTCTTTGACCTCATCACTTTATTATCTATATCTCCTTCTGGCTTCATGATCATTTATTCATTCTTTCAGCAGGTGTTTATTAAAGTTTCTGTTAAGTGCTGGCATTGTGCTATGTGCCTGGGATACATTGGTGGCTAAGAGACATATTCTCTGCTTTCATAGATCCTATATCCTGAGAAAGGAGATAAGACCAAGAATATAAATAATAAAAATTAAAGGAATATTTAGACATTGTGATAAGACACTGAAGCAGGAAATACAGGATATTTAGCTAAAGAATAGCTACTATCCCTGTTTGGATGGTTCTGGAAGACTTTTCTGATAAGATGACATGTCAGCCAGTACCTGAAGGATGAAGAAGATGTAGCATACAAAGAGCAAAAGGAAGTGCATTCCAAGGCAGCAACACATGCCAAGGTTCCAAGGCAAGAAAGAAGTCAGTATATTACAGTAACTGAGGGACCAGTGTTATTAAAAGGTAGAATTAGGAATATAATTGTATGAAATGAAGTAGGCAGGGCTTCTGTAGGCCATGTAAGGAGTTGGGTTTTTATTGTATATATAATGAGAAGGCATTTAAAGGTTTTAAGCAGGAAATAACACCTGTTTCATGTTTATGGGATATTATTCCTACTGCTGTGTGGATAGGGACTTGGAGAGAAGGGGCATGAGTGGAAGCTGATAAATTAGTTGAAGCTATCATACTAATACAGATAGAGGATTAGACTAGGGTAATAGCAGTGGAGATGCAAAAAAGTAAATGAGTTTGGAATTGGTTAGGAGAGATGATGTAAAGGAAGAAATCAAGAATGTCTAACCAATTTCTGGCTTCAGAACCAGGTGGATGACACTGTTTATTAGATAGGAAGTCTAGGGAATGCAGATTTTGGCCATGGTGGTTCAGTTTTGGGACATGTTAAATTTGCAATTCTAAGACATCAAAGAGGATACATCAGGTAAGAACATAGGCACATCTAGAGCTTAGAGAAGTCTGGGCTAGGAAAAAAATCTAAGCATTTGTAAGGGTATAGATAACATTTAAAAGTAGGGCTAGCTGACATTATTCAGAAAGAACACATACGGAAAGATAAGGGCAAAGGACTAAGACCAGAGGAACACTAATATTTAGTGATCACTTCCATTCTTGGTAAAAAATAGTAACTTTTAAGTTAGCTTGGCCATGATTAGTTGTCAAAAGTTAGTTCTCTTGGGTTTATATTAATAGTTTTGTTTTTAAGATCCTTGTTAGTGCTTTTATAGTCATGTTATATCAAACGCTCTAAAATATTGTAGCATGTTAAATGTCAGAATACAGTAGTTAGATTTGTTGTATATGGCTATACCTTAAGAACCCCTAAAATTAAAAAGGAACATCGAATACTGTCCCAAACCCCATATCTGATTATGTTGATTTAATTGTCTACTAATTGTCTACAAAGTTAGTGACTCATTTTGAGGCTGCATCACTTATTTTTTGCTCATCGTCAAGCGGATTTAGGTCTGCCTAATCGCTAGATGTGTGGTGGATGCTTTTGGCTTATATATCTGGCTGTTGGTTTAACAGAGGGTTTGGTGGACGTTATTCTCTATCATCAACCCGATGACAAAAAGAAGAATCGGGGGTTCTGCTTCCTTGAATATGAGGATCACAAGTCAGCAGCACAAGCCAGACGCCGGCTGATGAGTGGAAAAGTAAAAGTGTGGGGAAATGTAGTTACAGTTGAATGGGCTGACCCTGTGGAAGAACCAGATCCAGAAGTCATGGCTAAGGTAAATACAGTTGCTTGGAGTGGGCATAGGGTCATCATTTAAATTTTGTACTCAGAATGAAGCTCAAATATTTTGAGTTTTATGATAAATAGAAATTGTAGCTTTAGACTTTAACTGTTTGGCAAGGAGCAGCTTTAACACTAAAGTTAACAGCCTGTCTTGGTATCCAGGAATTTCCATTAACCATCCCTTTTCCTGCAGATTAAATGTGCAGAAGGAACTGAAATAAAGTTCCTTCAATTAAGTATTTTCATACACACTGGGTATTTGTTTAGTGCTCGGCACTGTGAGGGATAGAGGTTTTTTTTTTTTTTTTTTTTTTAAAGGTCTTGAGTAAAGTGAGAAGTAATGTTTTGGAGATTATAAATTATAATCTTCATTGACTATATTATGCCTTATTACTTGGCCGTAAATTATGTTTTATTTAGATTTATAGTTGGTTTTTTTAAAGCTTTTTTTTTGTTTTTATTTTTTATTTTATTTATTATTATTATTTTTTGAGACAAAGACTTGCTGTGTCGCCTAGGCTGGAGTACAGTGGTGCGATCTCGGCTCACTGCAACCTCCACCTCCCAGGTTCAAGCGATTCTTCTGCCTCAGCCTCCCAAGTAGCTGGGACTACAGGCGCCTGCCACCACGCCTGGCTAAATTTTGTATTTTTAGTGGAGACAGCATTTTGCCATATTGGCCAGGCTGGTCTCAAACTCCTGACCTCATGATCTGCCTGCCTTGGCCTCCTAAAGTGCTGGGATTACAGGCATGAGCCACTGCACCCTGCCTGTTGTTTTAAATGATCAAGTTCCGTTAGTGTATTGTCCCCATGAAGAAAGGCAAAAGATTGTCATGTTTGCTCTTATTTGTTAGTGGCAAAATATGCATGGCAAGTCCTGAAAAGGGCACTCAATTCCCTCCTAATTCCTGTACTTGCATTGCCAGGATCTTAATAGTGGTGCCATGAGTACTGGTTCTTAATCTTTCCTTTGGGCGACTCCTGGGACACATCACAGTTGCATTTCTTTGTTTTTTGAGATGGAGTCTTGCTGTGTCTTCCAGACTGGAGTACAGTGGTGCGATCTCGGCTCACTGCAAGCTCCGCCTCCTGGGTTCACGCCATTCTCCTGCCTCAGCCTCCTGAGTAGCTGGGACTACAGGTGCCTGCCACCACACCTGGCTAATTTTTTGTATTTTTAGTAGAGACAGGGTTTCACAATGTTGACCAGGGTGGTCTTAATTTCCTGACCTCATGATCTGCCCTTTTTGGCCTCCCAGAGTGCTGGGATTACAGGCATGAGCCACCGCGACTGCCTCAGAGTTGCATTTCTGCTGCTTAAAATGAGCTCTTGAGCATTTTAATTGTCTCTTCCCTTCACAGGGAGGCAGCAACTCTGAATGGCCATGAGTTAATGGTTGGATTCTTCTTGATAAGTCAGAGGTCAAGGTTTTTATTCCAGAATTTGAGGAGGCAAACCCTTGCTCTAAATAGTTTGGAGGAGAACCCTGGTTTATCCTTGTATGGTAATGTAGGCAATGACATCTTTGGGTTAAGCAGATAAGTTCTATTGAGAATGAACCAGAGAGGCTCTCAGAAGTGCTACTCAGTATCTTTTATCTCATATTCCTTGAGTAGATGGGTAAGGGATAGAGAATTCAAATAGCTCTGAGTTTTTATTTTAAGTTTTTACTAGCTTGGTTTTGATTCCCATTGTTTCTTCTCCTAATACAACTATGACTTTGGGTAAACCACTAAACACGGATGTCATCTATTTTATTGACCCTGGATCAGTCTCTAAAGATCCACCACAACTTTGAATCTACCTGTAGTAACTAAACAGCCTGTGTTGCTTTTTCTGTGAAAATATTTTAAAATAGCATGATAGATGTATTACATATTATAAAAGAGGAATAAAATCCCATGAAAACCAAAAGTATAGCTTGTAATTTGCTTACCAACCACTTCTCACATAACCTTTAGTAGCTGCTCAGACGGAAGTTCATCCTAATCTTTTTTTAGGGTTAGAAAACTTCAAGATTTTATTCTGGTAACTCCTCTTTCCTAGATCTAAAACAGGTTTTGGAATGAAAAGGAGGCCTCCATAAACTTAGGATTAAATATGGTAGAGCCCTTTATTGTTTTCTTTTTTTTTTTTAAGAGATTGGGCCTCATTATGTTGCCTGGGCTGGAGTGCAGTAGCTGCTTACGTGTGCAATCATAGCCCATTGCAGCCTTGAACTCCTGGGCTTAAGCGTTCCTCCCGCTTCAGCCTCCCAGGTAGCTTGGGACTACTGGTGCTTACAACTGCACCCAGCTCCTTTACTGTTTCCTAATTGAAAAGAAAAGTTTATCCTTTTGAGTTAAGCTTCTGTTATTCACACTATCAATTTACAATTCACTGAAGATTTTTTTGCCAAGTTGGGTCAGTTTTACAATGTACCAAAACCTAAAAGCCTAAATATATGTCTCTTAAAGGGACCCTTTTTCCTGTTGAACATTTTAAACACAGTTTCAGTAAGTAATTTTCATATAGTATATTAACGGTTTCATCATAGAAAATTCCATGTTGAATTTTTTTTAAAAGTAACTGAACCAGTGGGAGTCTGTGTAACATAGAGGCTGGACCTTAGTATGATAAATTGAGAATAATAAAGGGGATGGAGCATTTGTGGAAACTGTTAGTTTTTTTTCCTCCTTAAATTAGTAACTTCTTATTAGATAGCCCTTTATCTGAAGCAACAATTTATTCAATATGTTAGTTTTTTTATTTGGATAGGTACTATATTTTCTTAGTTTAAAAGTTATATAGAAAAGTATAGACAAAGAAATTTCCTTTCTACCCCTATGCCTATGTCTACCAAATCCCCTTTGTCCCCTATAAGGCATCCAGTTTTAGTAGTTTCTGGTTTATCTTTTTAGTATTTCGTTAGGCAAATATGAATATACTTCCTTAATTCTTACATGAGTGGTAGTAATGTTGGTAGCCTACTATATTCACTGATCTACATTTTGTTTATTCACCATCCTGTTTCATCAGCTCTGAGGAAATACACCATTATTATATGAACCACTAAATAGTTATAAAACACTGCCAACTAAACTATGGCACAGTACTTGCTTATCACATTGACTGTAAGTTGTTTCTTTATTTCAGAAATGTAAAAACAGGAAAAACAGTGTATCCTGTCAATCTCTGTTAGCTCATAGAGCTCTGCTTCATTTTTTGGGTTTTTTTTTTGAGACGGAGCCTTGCTGTGTCACCCAGGCTGGAGTGCAGTGGTGCAATCTTGGCTCACTGCAGCCTCTGCCTCCCGGGTTCAAGTGATTCTCCTGCCTCAGCTTCCCGAGTAGCTGGGGTTATAGGTGCCTTCTACCACACCTGGGTAATTTTTGTATTTTTAGTAGAGACGGCGTTTCACTATGCTGGCCAGGCTGGTCTCGAACTCCCAACCTCAGGCAATCCGCCCACCTCGGCCTCCTAAAGTGCTGGGATTACAGGTGTGAGGCACTGTGCCCAGCCCTCTTCTTCATTTTTTATGACTACATAGTTGTCTATTCTGTGGAGGTACTATAGTGTATTTAACCAGCTGGATATTGAGTTGTTTCTGATCTTTTGCTCTTACAATGCTGGAATGAATAAGCTTATGTTAGTTGATACAAGTGGAGATACATCTGTAGGATAGATTCTTAGGGGTAGAATTGTGGGCCAAAGGGTAAATACATCTGTAATTGTTAAGATACTGCCATATTCATGTCTGTAGGAGATACACTACTTTACATTCCTACCAGCAAAATACAAGATAATTATTTTCCTCATTCTTGACAAAATAGTGTATGATCAAACTTTTGAACTTTGCCAGCCTGATAACAAATGGTCTCAGTGCCATTAATGATTAACGATTTGCGTATCTTACTATGAATGGTTTGAACTTTAAATATATTTTAAGAGTCATGTGTGTTTCTTTGTATGAACCATGTATTCATGAATTTTGCCTATTTTTCTATTCAGTTGTTGAGCTTTTTCTTATTTTCTGGTTCTCTGATATAAAAGAGAGATTAGCTGTTTGTGATACATGTTGCAAATACCTCATCCATATTTATTGTCTTTGCTTACAGTATTTTTTGCCATATAGAAGTCATTTATTTTTATATATCATTCTTATGGCTCTTAGATTTTAAGTCATAAGGTCATCCCCACTCCAGTGTTACATGAATGAATCATTCTTGTTCTGATACTTTCACAGTCCTCCCTCCACCCTTTTATTACTTAAATTTTCGATCTATTTGGAGTTTATCCTGGTGTATAGTATGAGGCATGGACCAGCTTTTCTCTTTTTATCCTAATTAACACTACCTGATTTAATGATTTAAGCGTTATAGTTTGTTTATATTTGGTAGGGCCAGTCTCTAAATTTCACTCTTTTTTTTCCTGGTTATTCTTGTTTATTTATTTTTTCATATGAACTTTTGAAAGTTATTCAGTTTTAGAGGAAAGAAACAGAAAAACTTGTTTTGAAAGGGACTTGGAGACCATGTTAAATTTGTTGGTTAGCTCGGTAGTAATAATTATGTGTTGGTTCTTTGAAGGTTCTACACAGTGTTAGGTGCTTTAATGACAACATAGGAGAAGGCAAGAACCAATAATTTTTATAAATTGGTGACTGGTATCAGTGTCATTTTCCTAGCAATTTCTCGTACTACCTGTAACAACACTTTCAGCGCTTAATGTTTTAGAGAAGAAAAGCCTATGCTATGAAGACAGGAAGAAACACTTTTCAGGTAAAATTAAGTAGCCAATGACAGTTTTGTTTATTTGTTGCTTACTAGGTAAAAGTTTTGTTTGTGAGAAACTTGGCTACAACAGTGACAGAAGAAATATTGGAAAAGTCATTTTCTGAATTTGGAAAACTCGAAAGAGTAAAGAAGTTGAAAGATTATGCATTTGTTCATTTTGAAGACAGAGGAGCAGCTGTTAAGGTAGAAATTTTGAAATTTTGGTTCTTGATATTTGAATTTTGTTTCTGAAACCTGCCAAACACATAAAGTAATGTTAAAAACTGAAATAAAATTGACTGTTAGCTTTTGCTGAACTCTTTCTGTTTAATCTCTGTAAAGTGGTAATAGTATAATATAACAGATAAGACTCCATATTTCAAAGCCAGATTATTACTGAATTTGTGATCTTAGGCAAGTTATTTTTAATCTCTATTGTTTTGTAAGATTTGATAGCATGATACCTTGGAAGTATTACAAGGTATAAAAATTAGCTGCTGTAAACACTAAATAGGTAATGAATGTATTTTAACTACTTAGTTTACCTCAGTTTGTGTACCTATGAAGGAAACTGAGTAGTGTACATAACTCATACAGTATTTGAGTAGATGTATTGTGATGAGGGTATGATTAGTTTTACCTTTATTTAATCATTTTAGAGTTAAAATAGCATTCACTATGTTTTACTGATTTCAGTAATTGTTAGAGATATCGCTTGTGTATAATAGTTGATTTAGTCTTTGATGATAATGATAAGTATGAAGGAAGTATTTTCATATGGTATCTGGAACACAAAACCTGCTTTCTATTGACAGTGGGTTCGGACTACCTTTAATGGGTGAAATTTAAGTTTCTTTTTCTTGTTCATCTCTCCTTCCTTGGGGGGATGGGAAGCAAGACAAAACACTACTAAAATCTTTTTTATGTTATTGGGAAGATAGATCCAGAATGCTTAGTGACACAGGCATGGTTCTTTTTTGGCATGTTTGGTTGGTGGGATACTGCCACCTCTAATTTGAGCATTTTTTGGTTTTGTTTTTTGCCCAAGGTACTGCTTTTAAAACAGGCTTTCTAGAATCTCTGACTCCTTTATAGTTAATCGGCTTGCTCATTGATGAGAGCTAATTAATGAGGCAGTATTGTTCATAAAATTCATAACTTGTCCAAGGTCACAAACTCAGTAATAATCTGGCTTTGAAGTATGGAGTCTTATCTGTTATACTGTTACACTCTTATCTGTTAATGTGTGGCTTCTGAAATTTTCACTGGTATAGAATGCAGATAACTAATACTTTTATGCTTTCCAAATACTCCTCCTGACTCGACTGGTTTTAAATAACTGGTTGTCCTGATGGAAAATATTTATAGGATGATTTGCCAAGGAAGCCTATTAAATTATAAAATATCTAGTCCAGGAACTGGGAGTCACCAGGATGGTCGGGACAGAGAGTAGATGTTTCATTTTTTAATTTATGCCAGGAAGCTTTTGTAAACTTGTTTAGTTGCTTTAACTGAAGCAGTGCAAAGCTGAGGTGGTAAAAGGGAAAATTGTAATCTTGAGGACTAGTTTCATTTTTGTCTAGATACTTATAAATCACTAATAGCTCGTTATAAATAGAACTTTTTTTATGTGTGCCCAGAGTGGGGAAAGGTACAGGGAAACAAAAAATAAAATATGAGGAGATGACATTTTGTTACTGAGTACCTGAACCTTTTGATGTATGGCAGAGGTTGTTGGGTGGAACAACATGAACAAAGGGCTAGAACATGGAATGTTTGATTACTGCTTTCTACGTAATTGCTTGAGTCTTCATTAGTCCAGGCCTTTTCTGGCTCTGTACTTTAAACTGTTCAAGCAAAGTACATTTCGGGTTAAGCATTGTGAGGGAAACCTAGGTTTTTTGTGTTGGTATCTTGAATTTTACAGATAATCTCACTCTGTAATCTCATTTGTGCTTCAGATCCTTGAAATTTTTGTATAAGAACAGTGTGAGACCTGTATGTTGTATGCTACACGTTTATTTTAAAATTCTAATCCTGAGAAGTTAATCTTTGGTTCATATTAATACTAGCATTTTTCCCTGGTATGGATTTGCTTCTTTGGTGTGGATTTGCTTCTTTAGTATGGCTTATCTTTTAAGGAGTTAGTTATTTGGAATTAAGGAGCAGCAATAGGTGGCAGCCCTTTTACCTTTTAAAATACAGTATCAGGAGGTAGGTTTTGTTCTAAATGTAATTTACATATAGAAAGATAAGGTCGAGGGAAATGTATTTTCTTTGTGTTTGTGTTTAACTTTCTGGCTAGATTCACCTTTTGCCATTTGAAATAATTGTGTGGTAAATTTTTTTTTTTTTTTTTTTTTTTTTGAGACAGAGTCTTGCTCTGTCCACCAGGCTGGAGTGCAGTGGCGCTATCTCGGCTCACTGCAAGCTCCGCCTCCTTGGCTCACTGCAAGCTCCGCCTCCCGGGTTCCCGCCATTCTCCTGCCTCAGCCTCCCGAGTAGCTGGGACTACAGGCGCCCGCCAACGGGGCCCGGCTTTTTTTTGTATTTTTAGTAGAAACGGGGTTTCACCGTGGTCTCGATCTCCTGACCTCGTGATCCGCCTGCCTCGGCCTCCCAAAGTGCTGGGATTACAGGCGTGAGCCACCGCGCCCAGCCGGTAAATTGTTAAGTATATTAAATGAGTCAAGTATGATAGCATGCACACTATATAAAACATATAATATAGTTTTATATCGTTGTAAAATAAATTTTTCAATTTTTTATAGGCTATGGATGAGATGAATGGCAANTTTTGAGACAGAGTCTTGCTCTGTCCACCAGGCTGGAGTGCAGTGGCGCTATCTCGGCTCACTGCAAGCTCCGCCTCCTTGGCTCACTGCAAGCTCCGCCTCCCGGGTTCCCGCCATTCTCCTGCCTCAGCCTCCCGAGTAGCTGGGACTACAGGCGCCCGCCAACGGGGCCCGGCTTTTTTTTGTATTTTAGTAGAAACGGGGTTTCACCGTGGTCTCGATCTCCTGACCTCGTGATCCGCCTGCCTCGGCCTCCCAAAGTGCTGGGATTACAGGCGTGAGCCACCGCGCCCAGCCGGTAAATTGTTAAGTATATTAAATGAGTCAAGTATGATAGCATGCACACTATATAAAACATATAATATAGTTTTATATCGTTGTAAAATAAATTTTTCAATTTTTTATAGGCTATGGATGAGATGAATGGCAAAGAAATAGAAGGGGAAGAAATTGAAATAGTCTTAGCCAAGCCACCAGACAAGAAAAGGAAAGAGCGCCAAGCTGCTAGACAGGCCTCCAGAAGCACTGCGTGAGTCTACCTTTTAGTAGATATGTCTTTGGACAAGGAATCTCCATTTGATAATGGAGATCAGATTAATAAAACAAAAGCAGAGTCTTGAAGCAAACTGATTTGTTTTTTCTTTTCTCCCTTCCCTCCTTTGCTAGGTATGAAGATTATTACTACCACCCTCCTCCTCGCATGCCACCTCCAATTAGAGGTCGGGGTCGTGGTGGGGGGAGAGGTGGATATGGCTACCCTCCAGATTACTATGGCTATGAAGATTACTATGATGATTACTATGGTTATGATTATCACGACTATCGTGGAGGCTATGAAGATCCCTACTACGGCTATGATGATGGCTATGCAGTAAGAGGAAGAGGAGGAGGAAGGGGAGGGCGAGGTGCTCCACCACCACCAAGGGGGAGGGGAGCACCACCTCCAAGAGGTAGAGCTGGCTATTCACAGAGGGGGGCACCTTTGGGACCACCAAGAGGCTCTAGGGGTGGCAGAGGGGGTCCTGCTCAACAGCAGAGAGGCCGTGGTTCCCGTGGATCTCGGGGCAATCGTGGGGGCAATGTAGGAGGCAAGAGAAAGGCAGATGGGTACAACCAACCTGATTCCAAGCGTCGTCAGACCAACAACCAACAGAACTGGGGTTCCCAACCCATCGCTCAGCAGCCGCTTCAGCAAGGTGGTGACTATTCTGGTAACTATGGTTACAATAATGACAACCAGGAATTTTATCAGGATACTTATGGGCAACAGTGGAAGTAGACAAGTAAGGGCTTGAAAATGATACTGGCAAGATACGATTGGCTCTAGATCTACATTCTTCAAAAAAAAAAATTGGCTTAACTGTTTCATCTTTAAGTAGCATTTTGCTGCCATTTGTATTGGGCTGAAGAAATCACTATTGTGTATATACTCAAGTCTTTTTATTTTTCCTCTTTTCATAAATGCTCTTGGACATTATTGGGCTTGCAGAGTTCCCTTATTCTGGGGATTACAATGCTTTTATCGTTTCAGGCTTCATTTTAGCTTCAAAACAAGCTGGGCACACTGTTAAATCATGATTTTGCAGAACCTTTGGTTTTGGACAGTTTCATTTTTTTGGATTTGGGATAGATTACATAGGAGTATGGAGTATAGCTGTAAATAAAAAATACAAGCTAGTGGCTGTTTTTTTTGTCTTAGTAGTTTTTAAGAAATTAAGCAAACAAATTTAAGTTTTCTTTGTAATTGAAAAATAAGCCTATGATTGTATGTTTTGGGCATTCCTAGAAGTAGGTTAACTGTTGTTTTTTAAATTGTTTAATAGACCTTCACACCCCTTTTTGAAAATCCCTGCCCTACAAAATTGTTTGGCTCTAAAACGTCAAAAAGGGCCCGTGAGCAATTTGTTCTTTTGAATCGTGAATGTATTCCAATTTGCTTGTTCATCGTAAGATTTCATAAAAACATAAAATCTATTCAAAACATTACCCTATTTCAAATTCAATTGTGTCCTAAAACATTATTTTATTCGTAATCCTTGCAAGGAATATTGTTTTCAAAGTATAACTGCCTATGTGAGTGATCAAATTCATGCAAAATTTCTTGTCTATTCCAACATGTATTGTGGATATTAGACTGAGGATTAGTCTAAATTCAATGCTAATTTATTCCAATTAGCACTTCATTGATTGGTGTTCTCTCATAGTCTCTTCTAATTTTGAAATTTTATCTTTTATTTTAAAAAAAGCAGGTTCATAGACTTTTGAGCATTCTTGCAGGCATTGGGATAATTTGCGTTAAAACAAAATGTGGCTGGGAAAGCAGACTGCAATCTATTTTGACCCACATTCTTTATAAGGGATAATTTGTGACTGAAGACCTTATTTGCTGGATAAGTGAATGTACAACATACAGGGAAAACTGTTAGTACTGTGGCGTCAATTGCACTGCGGACTTTAGTTTTAGTAAATCGTGATTGTGACTATCATTTCAGTTACTGGTTTAGGAATATAATTTCCTATTACTATGTAAATTTGCTTTGAGAAACATTCATGCCTTGTAAGAGAGGCTTAAAATATCCAGTAGTAATACCTCTGACTTTCTGTTAACACCTCGTTTATTTTATTTATCTGCTATCCCTGATGCCTATATTTTTTGTTGGCCAAGACATAACATCTATTTCCCTATTTCCTTTAGAAATTCTGATTTATTCTAATGACTTTTTTGCTTGAGAATGAGAGGAACAAAATAATCTAAGCTTTATGGTACAGAAAAGTCTGAATCACTTTCAAATTACTATTAAGTTTTCCCCTCCATCTTATTCTTACGTGGTTCTCAAATGTTTTATAATGATAAAATATCAGAAGCCATTGGGGAATAATTAAAATGGATACACCATTATTCTGTGTTTTGTTCCTGTTTGGTGTCTTTGTGATAGGAATATTAGATTTCAAAATCATAAGCCACTTAATTCCGTGTAATCTTGGTTAGATCATACTGGGTTTCATGGCTTCTTTTCGTTTCAAATAAGATTAATATTTACTGATGAAAGTCAATATATTTCATTTCTTTTCGAAGTACACTCATTACGCAGTATAGTCATTTAACAGACCTTATTGATATTTTAGTTTTTTGGAAACTGATAAAGGAATTAATGGTCTGTTGTTGTATGATAGTTTTGAGTTAACATGGGTATTTCTTTGGTAAGACAGATCCAGTTGTTTTCTTATGCCCATGTATGTAAGTAAAGACACCAAACATTCTTTAAATGCTGCTTTTAAACTTTGAAAATACAGTTTGAAGTTGTAACTATACATCTAATTAGACTTAAGTAAAACCCTGATTTTTTTCTTGGAAAGAACAAAATCTACAAATAAAATTTGAGTTGTTTGTATTTCTTAATTAGGTGTTACAAGCTACAAAGTTGTCATAAAGAATATTAAGAATGGGGATAGAAATGATTCCGAGAAAGCATAAACCCTCGCAGAAACATAAGATTAAAACTTGGGTTCCGTGTCAAAATCCTTTCCTTTAATTGCAAATTATATTTTGAATTTTAAAGTGGCCACCTCCTCCTCTGTCCTTTTCACTAATGAAAATATATTTGCAGAGGTACCCTTTAATTTTGGTTTAGAGGTTTTGTGGCTATTTAAAATTGTAAAACATAATCCTATAAACATTAAAACTCAAGAGCTTTTCTTCCTCCATGTCTTATAAATTAACACTGTAGCAGCATTCAGAGAAAATAGATTCAGAGCTCAACTTTTCACATAAATAAATATAACAGTGTAATATATAAACCTGAAAATGTCAATTGAGGAAGGTCTTTATTCTAGATTGGCATTTAAAAAAAAAATAGGTACAAATTATGAGTTCTAAGGAACTTGGTTTCCTGCTCTCCTGTCTTTCCATCTTTTTTGTTCCCCAAGCTAATTGATTTGGCTTTATTTATGAGCCTGTTACAGTAAAGTGTGTGTTGGGAAATATATTGAGGTGTAGAACTATTCTTTGTATGTAGGTACCCTTGTGAGACTGATACAGATATGCTCCTCCCCATAATGGAATACTAATTTTATTTGATCACTCATTTATAGCAGTTGCTTAAATGTATGTATTTATATGAAGGTATTTTAATTTTAAGAGCAAAAAAGTTCTAATAAGTTTCCAGATTTCTAATAAATCCAGGTTTATTTGGTGAAAAGATAAGGAAAATGAGTTATGATTCTATAGTTTTTTTAAAATGAATTCAGCATAATTGTTTTTCAGGTTTTTTTAGTTACTGGGGTTATTCTGCATAAGAAAGNGTTACTGGTTTAGGAATATAATTTCCTATTACTATGTAAATTTGCTTTGAGAAACATTCATGCCTTGTAAGAGAGGCTTAAAAATATCCAGTAGTAATACCTCTGACTTTCTGTTAACACCTCGTTTATTTTTATTTATCTGCTATCCCTGATGCCTATATTTTTTGTTGGCCAAGACATAACATCTATTTCCCTATTTCCTTTAGAAATTCTGATTTATTCTAATGACTTTTTTGCTTGAGAATGAGAGGAACAAAATAATCTAAGCTTTATGGTACAGAAAAGTCTGAATCACTTTCAAATTACTATTAAGTTTTCCCCTCCATCTTATTCTTACGTGGTTCTCAAATGTTTTTATAATGATAAAAATATCAGAAGCCATTGGGGAATAATTAAAATGGATACACCATTATTCTGTGTTTTGTTCCTGTTTGGTGTCTTTGTGATAGGAATATTAGATTTCAAAATCATAAGCCACTTAATTCCGTGTAATCTTGGTTAGATCATACTGGGTTTCATGGCTTCTTTTCGTTTCAAATAAGATTAATATTTACTGATGAAAGTCAATATATTTCATTTCTTTTTCGAAGTACACTCATTACGCAGTATAGTCATTTAACAGACCTTATTGATATTTTAGTTTTTTGGAAACTGATAAAGGAATTAATGGTCTGTTGTTGTATGATAGTTTTGAGTTAACATGGGTATTTCTTTGGTAAGACAGATCCAGTTGTTTTTCTTATGCCCATGTATGTAAGTAAAGACACCAAACATTCTTTAAATGCTGCTTTTAAACTTTGAAAATACAGTTTGAAGTTGTAACTATACATCTAATTAGACTTAAGTAAAACCCTGATTTTTTTCTTGGAAAGAACAAAATCTACAAATAAAATTTGAGTTGTTTGTATTTCTTAATTAGGTGTTACAAGCTACAAAGTTGTCATAAAGAATATTAAGAATGGGGATAGAAATGATTCCGAGAAAGCATAAACCCTCGCAGAAACATAAGATTAAAACTTGGGTTCCGTGTCAAAATCCTTTCCTTTAATTGCAAATTATATTTTGAATTTTAAAGTGGCCACCTCCTCCTCTGTCCTTTTCACTAATGAAAAATATATTTGCAGAGGTACCCTTTAATTTTTGGTTTAGAGGTTTTGTGGCTATTTAAAATTGTAAAACATAATCCTATAAACATTAAAACTCAAGAGCTTTTCTTCCTCCATGTCTTATAAATTAACACTGTAGCAGCATTCAGAGAAAATAGATTCAGAGCTCAACTTTTCACATAAATAAATATAACAGTGTAATATATAAACCTGAAAAATGTCAATTGAGGAAGGTCTTTATTCTAGATTGGCATTTAAAAAAAAAATAGGTACAAATTATGAGTTCTAAGGAACTTGGTTTCCTGCTCTCCTGTCTTTCCATCTTTTTTGTTCCCCAAGCTAATTGATTTGGCTTTATTTATGAGCCTGTTACAGTAAAGTGTGTGTTGGGAAATATATTGAGGTGTAGAACTATTCTTTGTATGTAGGTACCCTTGTGAGACTGATACAGATATGCTCCTCCCCATAATGGAATACTAATTTTTATTTGATCACTCATTTATAGCAGTTGCTTAAATGTATGTATTTATATGAAGGTATTTTAATTTTTAAGAGCAAAAAAGTTCTAATAAGTTTCCAGATTTCTAATAAATCCAGGTTTATTTGGTGAAAAGATAAGGAAAATGAGTTATGATTCTATAGTTTTTTTAAAATGAATTCAGCATAATTGTTTTTCAGGTTTTTTTAAGTACTGGGGTTATTCTGCATAAGAAAGCCCAATGCTTTCTGATAGTAGGAGATAATTTTCTCTCTTTTGACTTTGAAATCTGACTTAGGAGATGAATTCTTTTAAACAGGTCAGCATGCAACAAAATAAATTATATATTTTAAATTTTAAAAGAGAAGGGACATAAAATTTCACTTCTAGCATAAAGCCATATAATATTATTCTTGAAACTCATTACATCATTTGCCTCCTGCCCATTTGAATATAATCATACCTGCGTTTTATTAATTGTGTATTTGTAAAACCAAACCCTTCCAGTAAATACTTGCTATAAGGCTATTGCTTATTAGTTATCAAGGCTTCTAAATATGTTAAAACTTGTCATTTTGATTTTTCAAAGAGAATTTTACTATACTGAACTACCAGTATTCTTAAAGAAAACTAACCAAAGATAATTTTAGTGTTGTCCATTATTATGTGAACAGTTATTACGTGGAATCTCTTAAGTGAGCAGCTAAGAAAAAGCCTTATAGAAAGACTGCACTGGATTTATAAGTGTGTTTATGTTTCTCTAAGAATGGGAGCTTCTGTTAACTTAGGGGTAGAGTTGTTCTGAGAAAACCAGTAGATTTGATGACTGACTGGAGAATCCAGAATAACAAATCCGTTAGCCAGACATGTTTACTTTCATATTAGAAGTTTGTTGATTAGGTCTTAATTTTCAAATGCAAACACCAAGCTTTAAAAATACTGCATATATAATGTATTGGTCAGCAATTTAATAATATTTAATTTGAGGTTAATTATTGTTAATCCTTCTAGAAAAGTTTTTTTTCTTTAAATAAAAATACGTGTATATACTTTTTTATTTAGAGGTTACCAGAAGCTCTGGTTTTGTTTTGTTTTGTTTTTTTGTTTTTTAATCATTTTCAGATGTTATCCAGAAATCTGCAAGTGTACTTTTCCTGTTTTAACTCCTTCCTTTTATCACCTGACTATCAGGGAAGCGAGGTTGAGGCTGCCCTGACCTGACATGTCATGATGTCGACTTGCTAGGTGGGGTTCGCTGGGGACGATAACCAGTGGAATTGTTGGTAAGAACTTTTTTTTTCTTATTTTTTTTTTTATCAGTAGTGGGGCATTAAGTGTGGGAGAATGCCCATATCCTGTAAGTGGGCAATTATGTCAGCCTTGTAGAAAACTAGGACTTTAATATTAAATTATTTCTGTTCTTAATAGGAACATATAATAACACTTCACTTACTCTTAAATTGGTAGCAGATCAGCAAGAAAGGCCTGCAAGTATGAAGTAAGAAATACTCAGGGTATATTTTAAGTGAGCAAAATAGACGTCTTATAATCTTAAAAAGTATTGGAGAGATAATAAATTTGCTTTAACTATCATTTCAGTCTAGTATTATATTTTCTATATTTTGTTGGATAGATTAACATAAAATGTATCTTAAAGAGATATTTATTGCACATTAATTGTAGTGAAAAGAAGACATTGATAGAATGGAGGGTTTAAACACCAAAGATACTATTTTTAAAAATCTTCCAAACTAATATTAACATTGTAAAATGGAACTTTAAAAAGTTTCAACAGGTTGACAATAATGGCCTCAATTTAGAGATATATTGAGACAATGACTTTGGGTCAAGAGGAAATTACATAGCTGAAATATTAAGACCTTGAACATAGCAGAAACAAACCTATGAACAACTTGTGTTTTGTGTGAAAGCTAGGATAGCTGATAGGATTAGTAGATATTGGTAGAATTGAGTCAATATTTAAATTATTGCTAAAGATTAAAATCCCTCATCTTATAGTCTGTAGGGGATTCCATGATGGTAAGGTAGAGATTGAAATTAAATTTAGTAACTAGGCATTTCTGACCATATCATATAAAAAAAATTGTAATATGGTATAAGCACTGATTAAAAGTAATTATGAATTTTCATGCCTGAAGAACCTTCTCAGTATTCATATAGCACTGTATCTTCTTTATTGGTTGAGAATATCAGTCTAGAAAGAATTTCCTAGATGTTAAACATGTTAGTCAGTGTCATGAATATAAACCCTTACCTGTAAATTTGCTATGGACTAGTTGTACAACACTGGAATGAAATTATATAATACTTTTAAGAATTGGCAGTGATTGCAGGGTTGTGTTAAGGTAACATTTTATGCATGTATCAGTGATAGAAAGGATCAGGGTATAAAACTTGCACTAAATAGCCTGCTCCTTAGGAAGTTTTAAGGTAAGCAGTAGGAATATTCATGTAATTCTGATGAGTTTATGTAAGTTAAGGAAAATGCAATGCCAGTTTGTTGGCTTTAAACACTTAGAACAAAATACATTTCATGGGACCAACAAAGGAGACATTCTGGGGAAAAACTTAAATTGCTCAAATTTAAATAAGGGCTCTCACTTTATTTAGTAGATTTGTCAGGATCCCATGAACATTGCTTTTCTTGATTCCTCACATATGAGGGTTGGGCAAAAGGGACTTCTCTAGCCTGTTCAATAACATAGGTAGACTTATACTTAGTGAATCCTATTGTAATATTAGGTACTGTGTTCTAAGACTATTTCTATAATTGGACTGAAGGCTCCTGCAAACATAAATTGCTGATATGGATATAGTAACATAAGAAATATCAAAATAGGGACATTTGCAAGACCTTTTCCATTTAATCATCAGTTTAATAAAAATCATCCTTTGGTACAGTGTTCATGTACCATAACTGTATTGGAATATTTGTACAATGTTAAATATTTTTAATAAAATTTAACATGTTCAAAATGTTGTGTTGGTGATTTTGGGTGGGGTGTGATGGGTTTGATTGTGCAAAACAGATTTAGTAGTTATGTGATTAAGGCTTTTGTAGTCAAATAGAGTTTCTGTCTTCAAATTTAGTACTAGATACTGGATACCTGTTCTAAGGAAGGTAGTGAAGGAGTGGGATAGTAAAAATGAAAAGGCTGAACTCACCAGAGATTTATTAAATTGTCAGGAAGCTTGGCTGAGGTTAGAACTAGGTCTACAGGTGGCAGATGGGAATATTGGCTGTGGCATAACAGGCTGCCAATAGCATTTTTCTCAGGAAATCGTGGCATTTTGGAAACGATCCTAGAGAATCTACAGAGGTGGGCAAACAGAAACACTTGTACAGTGCTTTCAGTAGGCTTTTTATTGCCCCAGTGCCCTTGTGCCCTTGATGTGACATGCCACAAGTGAAGGAGAAGTGGTGAGGGGGTTATTTGAGGAAAGCTATGTTGGACAGTTTGGATGCATCATTGGGAAATACTGCCAATTTACAGGAAGTACTGTATAAAGAGTTCTCTCTTTATGTCTTAAAGTTAACTTTATGAGGTTTCCCATTCTCTTGCAGGTGGCCCTAATACGGTGGTTTTTCTTTGTTTTTTGAGATGGAGTCTCGCTCTGTTGCCCAGGCTGGAGTGCGGTGGCATGATCTTGGCTCACTGCAAGCTCTGCCTCCCAGGTTCACGCCATTCTCCTGCCTCAGCCTCCCCAGTAGCTGGGACTACAGGTGCCCGCCACCACGTCTGGCTGATTTTTTGTATTTTTAATAGAGACGGGGTTTCACCATGTTAGCCAGGATTGTCTCAATCTCCTGTCCTCGTGATCTGCCCGTCTTGGCCTCCCAAAGTGCTGGGATTACAGGCATGAGCCACTGCGCCCAGCCGGTTTTTCTTACGACTTAAACTTTTCTTGAGGGTGTACTTCGTTTCTCACCAGTCAAAAACATAGAAGTTCTGCAACTCAGAATGGAAATTCACTTGAAGTAATGTGTGATTCCTCTGTAATTAGTGCCATTAATAGCAAAAAATATTTAAAAGGAAGATGATTGGGACCTCATAGTCTATAAAGAAATTGAGTAAGAAAGTATTAAGAAGGACTAGTAATGTATTCTGCCTTGTTTCTTTCAATTGAAGACCATTAAACTGAGTTACAGGGAAGAAAAAGTGAATACCCTATTGTTTCAAGGTAATGAAGAGTAGATAGTATACTTCTTTTGGTTAGTGTTTTCCAAAATTTACTGTTCTTGTTTTGTATTCTTTTTGTTCCAAGATCAAAAGATCACTCACTGAAACAGGAAGGAATGTTCTAAGAGCAAAAATACCTAAACTTGGGCATCTTTAGGTGTTTGCAGAATGGGATGAAAGGTGGGGCAGCTCACTGATTTGCGATGTATTTCTTCCAAAAATAAAGGATTGCTTAAGCTTTAGCTCTGCCAAAAGCCCTGAATTTATTAGTTTTAGAAATAACAAGATTTCGTTAGGTATTTTCCTGTGGAGTATATTATATTCACCTAGGGAGATATCTTCTGTCTATAGCTATGAAAAGAAATTACATTTCTATTTCTTTAGTATCGAAAGTTGTGGCCGGGCGCGGTGGCTCAAGCCTGTAATCCCAGCACTTTGGGAGGCCGAGACGGGTGGATCACGAGGTCAGGAGATCGAGACCATCCTGGCTAACACGGTGAAACCCCATCTCTACTAAAAAATACAAAAAACTAGCCGGGCGTGGTGGTGGGCGCCTGTAGTCCCAGCTGCTCGGGAGGCTGAGGCAGGAGAATGGCGTGAACCCGGGAGGCGGAGCTTGCAGTGAGCCGAGATCCGGCCACTGCACTCCAGCCTGGGCGACAGAGCCAGACTCCGTCTCAAAAAAAATAAAAAATAAAAAAAGAAAGTTGTGACCAAAATCAAGACCATGTGCAGACATTTCCTCCAAATCATAAGCAAGAGTAGCATTTTATTCAGCTGTTTGCTTAAAATTCCAAATGGTGACTTTTAGGCCTAGATGTCCATTTATTAAGAGGCAGGAGGGGCTCTGTGCAGTGGGGTTCATGCCGGTAATCCCAGCACTTGGGGAGGCCTAGGTGGGAGGATTGCTTGAGCTCTGGATTTCAAGACCAGCCTGGGCAACATAGGGAGACCCCATCTCTACAAAAAAATCAAATTAGCTGAGCATGGTGGCACACAGCTGTGGTCCCAGCTACCGGGGAGGCTGAGGTGGGAGTATCGCTTGGGCCTAGGAGGTAGATGCTGTAGTGAGCTGTGATCCTGCCACTGCACTCTAGCCTGGGTGACAGAGTGAGACCCTGTCTCCAAAAAGAACAAAAAAAAAGAGGCAAGAGATTAAATTAGACACAGTTTAGTCGTGCCTTTTAAAATAACAAGGAGTTTGATCATTTTAAGATTGGGGTAAAGGTGAGGATCAGTATTGTCAAGTATGGTAACATTGGCAAGAAAAGGAGCTCAGTCTCAAGTTCTTAAGTATGTTAAGGGGTAATAGTTCCTTAGATACGAAAATACCCCATTATTGCAGGTCTCAATACTAGTTAATAGAATTTGGAAACATTCCTGTATGGGTGTTCTTGGGAGATTATTCTGTACTTCAGTCAGGAATCCTTTAAGTTTGTAAACTTCAGTTTCAGCCTAGGTTTTAAAGAATTAAAGAAAAGTTATACTTTTTTTTTTTTTTTTTTTTTGAGTCAGTCTCGCTCTCTCCCCAGCCTGGAGTGCAGTGGCGTGATCTTAGCTCACTGCAAGCGCCGCCTCCATGATCTCGGCTCACTGCAAACTCCGCCTCCCGGGTTCGCGCCATTCTCCTGCCTCAGCCTCCCGAGTAGCTGGGACTACAGGCGCCCACCACCATGCCCGGCTAATTCTGTTTTTGTATTTTTAATAGAGACAAGGTTTCACCATGTTAGCCAGGATGGTCTTGATCTCCTGACCTCGTGAACCACCTGCCTCAGCCTCCCCCCAAAGTGCTGGGATTACAGGCGTGAGCCAGCACACCCGGCCATTAATATGTTTTAAAAGGCCACTATTTTTATCAGCTAAATCACTTTTGAAAATTTTGTCTTATACTCAAAATATCATAAAAACATTCTGTTTTCATTTGAACCTACTGATTATAATGGTGCTTATGTATTTGGCTATTGTTCAAGTACCTGAATTGGCTTGGTTAGAAGGACTTGGGTGTTCTAGCTAGCTGTCGTATAACTAAATATTTTTTGGTTAAATGGTACATGTTTAGCATTGTTTTGTCATTTTGAAAGTTTTCCATGATTCCTGTTAAAAAATAGAACCTTACCAAATTACTCATATTGAAATATAATCTGTATAGTGTTGGTATGGGAAACGATTTGATCTAAATACAATCAACAATAAATATTTTTATTGAAACTTCCTTTTAATTAATGAGCAGTAATGTGGATATCTTCATTAGTTGTAATGTCATTTCTGTTTTACTATTCTAAATGTGAAAGCAAAGATGAATGAGACCATTTCTTGCACATATCAAATGATTTTGAAAGAATTTCTGGTGATTTAAATTTTCTAGTTAAGCTGTCTAGGTCACAATTCATCATTCAAAAATGCTGCTCAAACTTGAAGTGAGTAGGAATTTTGGGGATTTTGATTAAAATGCAGTTTCTGACTCATTAAATCTGAGATGGGCAAGAGTCTGCATTTCTAACAAGCTCATAGGTGATGCCAGTGTTCCTGACTACACTTTCAGTAGCAGAGTTATAGATTACCTCACATTTTGGGGGATTTTGGAGAATGATCTTAGTAGAAAGGATAACAACAGATGTTTGCAGTGATTTGCCTGGATGTAGTTGGTCTGAGATTTAAAACTAAATAAGGGTTGCCACAAATGCTTAATAGTATTTGGGATCCCAAGGAAAGGTTAGGAACGTTGTCTGCAAGAAAATGAAATGAATTTAGAAAAACAGGTTTTAATAGTTTCAAGGAATTGCTAGAAAATAATGGGAAGGAATATGCAGAAAAGATCAGGATGCTGAGAAAGTGTCATGGCATGTTTATTTAGGAATTAGATCTGAAAACAGTTACATGAGTTACAGAAAAAATAAAAATAACTTAAAGCTCAGAAAGGAAACGTTAATAGGTTACTAAAAATGCCTATGTGGTTTTATTTTTGGAATCTATAACTTTGTCTCCCCAGAAAGGTTTCCCTTAACTAGTTCAAAGTAAATCTTGGGCCAGTTGTGGCGGCTCATGCCTGTAATCCCAGCACTTTTGGAGGCCAGGGCAGATGGATCACTTGAGGTCAGGCAGGCATGCACCTGTACACAGCTACTTGGGAGGCTGAGACCAGAGAATCACTTGAAACCAGGAGGCAGAGGTTGCATTGAGGCGAGATAGCACCACTGCACTCCAGCCTGGGTGAGAGAGTGAGTCTCCGTCTCAAAAAAAAAAAACCAACCAACCAACCAACCCCCGGCGCCCGCCCAAAAAACATCAAAAGTAAATTTGGGTAGTAAAAGCAGACCAATGAAAAAAAGCGTGCCTTTTTTTTTTTTTTTTTTTATATTTTTTTGAGATGGAATCTGGCTCTGTCAGCTCAGGCTGGAGTGCAATGGTGCGATCTTAGCTCACTACAACATCTGCTTCCGGGTTCAAGTGATTCTCCTACCTCAGCCTCCTGAGTAGCTGGGATTATAGGCACGTGCTACCACGCCTGGCTAATTTTTGTATTTTTAGTAAGAGATGAGGTTTCACCATGTTGGTCAGACTGGTCTTGAGCTCCTGACCTCGTCAGGAGCACCTCCCCCCTGCCTCACCTTCCAAAGTGCTGGGATTACAGGCGTGAGCCACTGTGCCAGGCCTGACTTTTTTTTTTTTGAGACAGAGTCTAGCTCTGTCGCCAGGCTGGAGTGCGGTGGCGCGATCACAGCAAACTGCGACCTCCTCCTCCTGGGTTCAAGTGATTCTCCCTGCGTCAGCCTCCCGAGTAGCTGGGATTACAGGCAGCTACCACCACGCCCCAACAGTTTTTGTATTTTTGGTAGAGAGAGGGTTTCGCTATGTTGGCCAGGCTGGTCTGGAGCTCCTGACCTCAAGTAATCCACCCACCGCGGCCTTCCAAAGTGCTGAGATTACAGGCGTGAGCCACAGTGCCCAGCCCTAAAGGAGACTTTTTAAAAACAACTTTCAGCCGGGCACTGTCGCTCATACCTGTAATCCCAGCACTTTGGGAAGCTGAGACTGGCGGATCGTCTGAGCTCAGGAGTTCGAGACCACCCTAGGCAACATGGTGAAATTCCATCTTTACTAAAATACAAAAATTTACCCAGGCATGGTGGCGCACACCTGTAGTCCTAGCTACTCAGGAGGCTGAGGCATGAGAATCGCTTGAGCCTTGGAGGCAGAAGTTGCAGTGAGCTGAGATCACGCCGCTGTACTACAACTTGGGCTACAGAGTGAGACCTTGTCTCAAAAAATAAAATGAAATAAAGACAATTTAGATCAACAGCTGGGAAATTCTCATGAAGAACAGAGACGACAAATGTGTCCATCTTTACATAAAGAGGAGCTAGAAGGTGATCCCTGAAAACTGATTTTTTTTTTAACTCTGATATTCAGCTCTAGAATTTTATTTTGAAAAATAAAAATAGTGTAGATGAAGTATGGGTGGAAAACATTCTGCTGTTTCTTTTTTCATGGCATGCTTCTTTAAAAATGATAGATTAATAACACCTACTAACTATAGTGTAAGTGCTATGCACCATGCTCTGAACTAAGGAGGCATTTTATATTCTGTGTATATCATGTAGTTTACAACCCTGCAAGATAGGTAGTATTGTTTCTACCTACTTTACCTATAAGGAACTCAAAGATTGAGGTTAAGTAACTTCATATTTGTGGCTATTGGCCACCTGTCTATGAAGTGGCAAGGCCAGGATTCAAACCCTGTTCTATCTGACTTAAAAGTGTACATTCTTTACTGCTAGAGTGGAAAGACCTAATGTGAGTTAGAACTAAGTGGGAAACTTTATGTGTACTTAAAAGCTCTTTAAATTATGTCTAAAATAAAGCTAACCTAGAGTTTAAAGTAATATAGTTTTGTCTGAAATTAAGGATTACTTAGGCTTTTTTGTTTGTTTTATGTTGATAGTTGTCATTTGTTTTGTTCTTTTTTCATCATTCATTTATAAAAACTTAAGCCAAAATGTATTGGATTTTGGTCTTTAGGAAGCCACTTTTGGGCTGGGCACAGTAGCTCATGCCTGTAATCCCAGCACTTTGGGAGGCCAAGGTAGGAGGATTGCTTGAGCCCAGAAGTTGAAGACTGTCCTGGGCAACATGGCGAAACCCCATCTCTACAAAAAATTTAAAAAACTAGCTGGGTGTGGTGACACACCTCTGTAGACCCAGCTACCTGGGAGGCTGAGGTAGGAGGATCACCTGAGGCCGGGAAGTTGAGGTTGTAGTGAGCTGTGATCAGGCCCCTGTACTCCAGCCTGGGCAACAGAGTGAGACCCTGTCTCAGAAAAAAAAGAAAGTTTTTAACCTAGGTAAACTTATACTTGTTTGGAAAAGGTTGCAGGAGGATCCCTTGAGCCCAGGAGTTGGAGACCAGTGTTGGCAATATAGTGAGACATCATGTCAAAAAAAAAAAAAGAAAAAAGCAAATATTTTAAGCTATCCCGTAGCCTAATTTTTAGTTTCAGTCCTATACATTTTTTTTTTTTTTTTTTGAAACAGGGTCTCACTCTGTTACCCTGACTGGAGTGCAGTGGCATGATCTTGGCTCACTGCAACCTCTGCCTCCCAGATTCAATCGATTCTCCTGCCTCAGCCTCCCGAGTAGCTGGAATTCCAGGAATGCACCACCACCCCTGGCTAATTTTTGTATTTTTAGTAGAGATGGGTTTCCCCATGTTGGCCAGGCTGATCTTGAACTCCTTACCTCAGGTGATCCGCCTGCCTCAACCTCCCAAAGTGCTGGGATTACAGGCGTGAGCCAGCGCACCGGGACTTAGTCCTATATTTTTCAAGGCCATTATAGAAGAGTTTGTTAAAGGGCTTACTTATCAGACCTGAGTGTGTGTTTGCTTTTGTATGCTAGATACAGAATTACACATAACGAAGCCACTATGCTGGGCCCTAAAATTGGTGGGTGTAGAGAACCTGCTTTCCATATGTATTCTTATAGGAAATGTTATCTTCCCTGGTACAGAAAGAAAGATAGTTTTTTAAACTTTTTTTTTTTTTGAAACGGAGTCTTGCTCTGTCACCAGGCTGGAGTGCAGTGGCACGATCTCGGCTCACTGCAACCTCTGCCTCCCAGGTTCAAGCGATACTCCTGCCTGGCCTTCCGAGTAGCTGCGACTACAGGTGCACACCACCACGCCCGGCTAATGTTTTGTATTTTCAGTAGAGACAGGTTTTCACCATGTTGGCCAGGCTGGTCACAAACTCCTGCTCTCAAGTGATCTACCCGCTTTAGCCTCCCAAAGTGCTGAGATTATATAGGCATGAGCCACTGTGCCCGCTTATCTTTTAATCTGGAAAGTAAGTCAAAACAAGGATAAATGTTTCATAAAGTTTATTCAAAAGATTGTAGTTGGGCCAGGTGTGGTGGCTCATGCCTGTAATCCCAACACTTTGGGAGACTGAGGCAGGCAGATCACTTGAGGTCGGGAGGTTAAGACCAGCCTGGCCAACATGGTGAAACCCCATCTCTACCAAAAAACAAAAAAATTAGCCAGGTGTGGTGGAGTGCACCTGTAGTCCCAGCTACTGAGGAGGCTGAGGTGGGAGAATCACTTGAACCTGGGAGGCAGATGCAGTGAGCCGAGACTGTGCCATTGCCCTCCAGCCTGGATGACAGAATGAGACCCTGTCTCAAAAAAAAAAAAAAGATTCTGGCTGTGGCAGATTACTTAAATGTATATAGATACATGTGGCCTCAAAGAAAGAAGTGTGAGTACTCCACTAGCTGAACAGTTAACATGAATTATTCTCAGTATATAACTTATGTGATCTTACCTACCAATAAACATTTGAGAGAAATGTTTAATTCTAATAAGGTAATAGAACCAAATTGAGTTCTGTTGAGAAACCTTCATCATGGCTTGCAATGTTGTTGGAAATTCTTAATTCGAATCTTGTTTTTATTGATGTAACATGGGTTTTTTTTGTCTTAAAAATGAGGATTGTAAGACGTATATGACAGTTGCTAGTTTATTTCTTCATAGTGTGATAGGATAATAGGAATTTCCAGAAATTCCCCTCCTGAGTTTTGTCCTTAAGAAGTATTATAAAAGTAATTAGCTTTCTTTTCTTTTCAGAAAGTACAGTAACATCTCGATCAACCTGTTAATGCTTAGGAAGGGATATCATTAAATGGCTTGATCTTAAACATAATCAAATATAGATAACTAGTTCAAAGTCAGCCATTTATTGAAAATGTTAAGTCTAGTTTATACCTAACATTGATAATTGATGTGATATTCATTCTAAATTTCATGGCCATTGTGTGTTTGTTTCAGAAGTTAAGAATACAAAATTAGTAAGTCATGGTCATTGCCTTCAAATAATTTAGAGAAGATTGTAGGAAGCAATAAAAGATTTAAATAGTAGTGATAATCATCAAACCAAATGTTCCAGAAACACCATTGGAAGTTTGAAAGGTGTCCTGTGCTCCTAAGAAAATATACAGATTATAATTGCAATACATGAATAATGTATATGATTTAGATTAGGACAGCAGAAGAGTTTGTAAAATGTGTATATTCTGATTTTTTTTAGCTAACTAAAAAAATTAAGCTTAATGTTCACTGGATATGATCAAGTAACTTGATTTTTAAGAATTTTCACCTATCTAGTTCAAATTTTATTTAAAGAAAATATTAAAATGTAAAGGTGGAGTGATTGAGTGTGTTAATCTGAAGGAACGAAGGTGAAGGTAGGTTTCCTAATATTTTTATTTTTCCATTGCTGAAAACTTAAGGCTTCATGTGAGAAATCCTTGGTCAAAATTGAATTAATGATCACTTTTCTGAACCATTTCTTTCCTCCCTGAAGAAAAACAGACATACAGATGTTGCTTGGTTAAAATTGATTTACCAAAAATAACACTTTAATCCGTTTCCTGTAACTCATAAGGTTCCCTATGAAATCAGGCTGTTCCATTCCTCACTATGGTTTATGAAACTGGTTAATCTAGTGTCTGATATACATTTTTTGTATTATAGAACGTTAATACGTTTGACAGGAGTGACTGCTGAAGTGACTTCTTTAGAAAGAAAACAGATGATGATAGCTCCTATTTAAATAAAGCAAAAACAAAACTCAGGACTACATGTCTCCTAAGAATACATGGTTTAGCCTAGTATTCTAGCCTTTTCAGCTCGTTATTCTCTATTTATTATTTTTCACCTGTAAACATTTCCTTTTTTAAGACCAGCCAGGCACAGTGGCTCATACCTGTAATCCCAACACTTTGTGAGGCCAATACAGGCAGATTGCTTGGGCCCAGGAGTTCAAGACTAGCCTAGGCGACATGGCGAAACCCCATCTCTACAAAAAATACAAAAATTGGCTGGATGTGTTAGATCATGCCTATAGTCCCAGCTGAGGTGGGAGGATCACTTGAGCCGAGGAGGTTGAGGCTCCAGTGTGCCATAATGGTGCCACTTGTCACTGTACTCCAGCGTGGATGACAGAACGAGACCCCGTCTTTAACAAAAAGAGTTCTAAGACCCATAAACTGCCATCTGGCACTTTTAGCATGAGAGAACTGAGGTTAACACATTGAAATGGTTATAATTTCATTCAAAAACAAACTAATACTGAGTATTTCCGGTGTGCTGTCATTGTCTTAAATACCTTATGTTAACTTACTAAACTTCATACTAACCCTGTAAAGTAAGTATAAATGTGGATACTAGACACACATATTTTAGTCCAAGGCGTGCCAACTAGAAGTCGCCCATCTAGTATTGAACCCAGATAGATCTGATACCAGAACTCATTTTTTGTTTGTTTTACGAGATGGGGTCTGTCTTTGTTGCCCAGGCTGGAGTGCAGTGGCACGAATTCCTAGGCTCAAAGCGATCCTCCTGCCTTAGCCTCCCAAAGTGCTGGAATTACAGATTTGAGCCACCACGCCTGGCCCAGAACTCATATTTTAAACACCACATTTTAAACTCATATTTTAAACACTACTGCCTTCTGGATTTTACTTGCTCTGTGCAATCATATTAGGTAAATGTCATTAGGCTTCTTTGAAAAACTGGTTTACTACTCGCTAGCTGGTTATGCTAATGGTTTCTCCAGCCCAGGACTATAGGTGGGGCCAACAACTGGTATTCTAGAAATAAGAACAAAAATGATTTTCTGTCATGATATTAAGATTAATGATAGCCTCTCAATAGCTCAGAAACTTCTGTTTTGTAAACTGTGTGCTGTCAGTAAGTATAGCCTTCACTAATTGAACAATGCCCATTTTGAGACTTTCCCAGTTTCTCAAACTGCTTTTTTTGTGCTTGTGACTTTTGTCACACATTTACTAAACATTTTGTGATTCAACACTTTTGCCAGTTTCCAATGATCTCCTAGAGTGTTTCGGAATTTGTTTCAAATTGTTTTTAATAAAATTGAGCCAAGCTGTGGTATTTTATCTGCAACTTACTACAATTTTACGTGTAATTCAATTTTATCCTTAACTTCTTCTCTCCAGATTGGAGTTCTTATTCTTTGAAGTCAAAAGCCACTTTATTTCTGTGAATACTTCCTTTGCACTGTTTTGTACCTTCCCTGGCTTTCTATTATGTCTTTGAAGTGGCTACTGGAAGGTAATGAAGTATGCTGGGTGCATATATATTAACCATGGTTTTGTGTAGTGTTAATCATCCTTTAAAAAAAAAACCTTCCAAATTATCCCCAGTTGTTATCTTTCTGTTTGTGTGTGTGTGTTTTAGAAGTGAGGCGTTAGGCCGGGCGTGGTCGCTCATGCCTGTAATCCCAGCACTTTTGGAGGCCGAAGTGGGTGGATTACCTGAGGTCAGGAGTTCGAGACCAGCCTGGCCAACATGGTGAAACCCCGTCTTTACTAAAAATACAAAAAAGAAGTAGCTGGGCATGGTGGCAGACACCTGTAATCCCAGCTACTCGGGAGGCTGAGGCAGGAGAATCGCTTGAGCCTGGGAGGTGTAGGTTGCAGTGAGCCAAGATCTCACCATTGCACTCCAACCTGGGCTACAGAGCGAGACTCCAGTCTCCAAAAAAAAAGAAGTTGTGCATTATTCCCATTTCATTTCATGATTTGCATGCATCATAGAAGAAAGATAAAACAGGGCTGGACGTGGTGGCTCATGCCTATAATCCCAGCATTTTGGGAGGCCGAGGTGGGTGGATTACAAGGTCAGGCATTCAAGACCAGCCTGGACAACATAGTGAAACTCCATCTCTACTAAAAATACGAAAAATTAGCCGGGCGTGGTGATGCATGCTTGTAATCCCAGCTACTGGGGAGGCTGAGGCAAGAGAATCACTTGAACCTGGGAGGCAGAGGTTGCAGTGAGCTGAGATCATGCCACTGCACTCCAACCTGGGCGACAGAGCAAGACTCTGTCTCAAAAGAAAAAAAAGATAGAACCAGAATTTATTTCCTGGTAGATTTTCACTAACTTTGATTCCTGGAGAAAGGCTGTAGTGGAATTCATAAGCAAAGTTAAATGGCATCCTGATTTCCTGTTAACTTTGAGAAAATCTATTGTCTTTTTGAGACAGTCTCGCTCTGTCACCAAGGCTGGAGTGCAGTGGCATGATCTTGGCTCACTGCAACCTCCGCCTCCTGGGTTCAAGCAGTTCTCCTGCCTCAGCTCCCGAGAAGCCGGGACTACATGTGTGTACTACCACACCTGGCAAATTTTTGCATTTTTAATAGAGATGGAGTTTCACCATTTTGACCAGGCTGGTCTCAAACTCCTGACATCGAGTGGTCCGCCCATCTTGGCCTCCCATAATGCTGGGATTACAGGCATGCGCCACCTCAGCCAAGAAAATTTGTTCTCTGATAGTAACAGGTCATATGTATATCTTGTTGATTGAATAAATAGCCAGCAATATCAGAACTGGTACTTAATGACCTGGAAAGTATTAATGAAAGCCAGACTGGCTGTAGTTATATTTAGCACCAAGACCAACTTCAGAATTTCAAACGGATATCTATCTGACTTACAAGGTGCCCTCAGTTGTTTTGGGGTTCCATCTAGCTGTTTTCTGCCTGGGATTAGTTACAGAATTTAGTTGCTGTTCAGTCAAAGCCGGTGGGTAATAGCAGCAGTAATCTTCAGGTCATTTCGGCTGCCTTTTTTCCTCCCAGTTGTTATTCTCGATCCTTTATTTTTGACACAGTTGGATAAACTTCCAAACTGTTCTAGCTTTTGCTGGTTCTATTTAATCCATAATTCCGTGTTTTTTGTTGGCCCTATAACACCTCTTCCCATGTCTTTTTGTCCCTCATTAGGGGCTTCATCCACTGGTTGGGGCTCTACTGGATTTTAATATACTCCCAAGTCATATCTCTAACCACAGTCTTTTACTTTACAATCTCATATGTGCCTCCAGATCACATGAAACTTGATAATGTTGAAAAACAGTTACAAGCATGTGTTCACTTAGAAACATGTAGTGAATATCAGTATTCCAGGCACTGGCACTGTGCAGTCACGGGTATACAGGGTGGAACAGCTGTGAAAGGAAACAAAACCTTATAGGCTTAGCCATGAAAATTGTGAGTTTGGAAAGCACCTTTTGATCCCACCAATTGAAATCTTAATAGTTCTTTTGTTGAATTTTCTGTTAAGTCGTGGTGATTCTTCTCTGTGATGTCTTTTTCTTAATATCTCCAGTCATTAATCTAACATCCTAAGGTGATGGTTTTTAATGACTTGGAACAAATGTAGAAAAAAATACCAGATCAGCCATAAGCAATAACAGCTATAGTTTAGTACTTGCAGTTCTAATCGGTTGATTAGGAAACTTACATTAAAAACCTTCTTGGGGCCGGGCGCGGTGGCCCAAGCCTGTAATCCCAGCACTTTGGGAGGCCGAGACGGGCGGATCACGAGGTCAGGAGATCGAGACCATCCTGGCTAACACTGTGAAACCCCGTCTCTACTAAAAAATACAAAAAAACTAGCCGAGCGAGGTGGCGGGTGCCTATAGTCCCAGCTACTCGGGAGGCTGAGGCAGGAGAATGGCGTAAACCCGGGAGGCGGAGGTTGCAGTGAGCTGAGATCTGGCCACTGCACTCCAGCCCGGGCGACAGAGGGAGACTCCATCTCAAAAAAAAAAAAAAAAAAAACCCTTCTAGGAATTCAGCAGTATTTTGTAAGTGAATTTTATTTTATTAATTACAACAGCTTTTATATCAGATTCAGACTATATTGAATGTTAGAAGGTCATTTTTATGCTAGATATTCTAGGTACTGAAAATGCATCAGTGAATAAAACAGGCTGTCTCCTATGGAGCTAATGTTCTGTTAAAGGAGACAAAATTAATTCACATTTAGTCTGTTTGATATATTCCAAAATCCAAGACTTACAGGGTGGGAAGCACCGCTGTGGGCCTTAAAAGTCACTTCCTGGACTACCTCTTCCTTGTCATCCTGCCCAATCCCTCCTACTATACTATTTGTCCTACACAGTTGTCCTAATCATCACACAGACACCCACATGCCTACTATGTCATGGTGTCAAGTTTAAATTCTTGAAGTTTGAGACCTTTCATATACTTGGCATCTTATGTTTCCTTTAAACCTTTTATCAATTTCCCAGTCTGTCTGCAGTTCTGCCTAAGACTTTTCTGTCGTCCTTAGGAAGGTTATGCTGATTGTTTTCCTAGTACTTTGGTCCACCTTGCTTTAACCCGTTGCTTTCTAGCAATTATTTTGGCAGTTACTTCATTTTCCTAAGACAAAGCATTAGAGTGTATTGTCACTGGTGAAATAATAGAAATATATGGTTGAGTCATATACAAAATAACTTATAGACTCCAACCAGTGGCCCTCTTCAGGGAGTATTTGGAATCATTTAAGTGACAGTTTGACAACAAATTTGGACTGAATCTTAATATCTAGATGCTGTGTGTAACAAAATCTGTAAATAGAAAATATAAAATGGTTAGAATTAGTCCATATGAGAGTTTACATTCAGAGGTTTGGAGGGCAAACCTAGTGACTCAAAGGGAACTTCTGAAGATTTCCTGCTCTTGACTATTACATAGAGCAGTCTCTTGCTTTATAGTTGTCAAAATCCCACTTCATGAACGCTCACAGACCAAATGGCAGAAAACAACCCAGTTGTTTTCCCAGTTGTTTCTATTCCTAAAAATTGTATAGGTGGGTACATACCGTATTCTGTTGTATTTTCTGAAAGCAAAGGTACTGTCATGTTCTTGTGGTCTATGTGCATATCGCTGTAGTTATCCATGCTATAGATAAAACTGTTGAAAATAATTACTTAATTGTGGTGATAAACTCCCTTAGACGGACTCTGTTAGACGTGCCTCCTGATGGTGTTCGTGCCTTAACTGTCTCTTGTAGGGGAAATTAATGTACGAAAGAAAGGCTTCTTGATATTTAGACCTAAGACTTGATATCTAATCCAACACCCTCCCTCCCCCATTTATAGGAATATTACTCATTTATTGAGTACTATTATATGCCAGACACACAAAGCTAGGTACTTTGTTTTATTTTTAGATCCACAATAACCTTGATTTAGGTAGTGGTATCCCTGTTTTACTAGTGAGAAAACAGGCCCAGAAAGGTTAAGTTATAATTGTATGGCTAGTTTGTGACAACTATAGATACTGCAACTAAAAATTTACCTTTCTGGTTTTTTTCCCATTCTTTCTCTAGAAATACATATTTAGCTCTTTAGAGCTAGTAACAGTATATTTTTTAGGTTAGACTTATTGTGGGAAGTTTTGAATTTAAAAACTAAAAAAAAAAAAAAA
>NW_016808328.1:2087266-2140765 GCF_001698545.2 Rhinopithecus bieti
AAAAAAAAAAAAAAAAAAGGTTATTCTAAAGGTTTAAATTTTTTAAATTTAATCTGCTGTTATGTGCTTCTATTACCCCTGACCTTAGTGTTGCAGGATACTTTCTTACCCATATTTTGTGATTGATATATGTGTGATTCTTTGTATGTACAAAAGCTTGAGCTTGAGGTTTTTAGAGGAAAGGAATAAAAGAAGTTAAGTTGGTTGAATTAAGTATGGCTTGGTGGATTTGGTTATTCCCACAGCAAACTTGAGCATTCAGTTTACCCATGATTAAGGGTGCTGATACTACATATAAGGGCGTTCTGCCTTCCATCTCTTTTTCTAATATCAATAGTATTAATTGATGCCAGGCAAGAGGAGTGCTGCCATATTTGGGTCAGGTACTTTGTCAAGAGAGTATTTTGCAGAATGCACCTGAAGCTATTCTGAAAGTTAAGTATCATTAAATACGTTGTCAAACCCTGAAATTGAAATTCCAACCATTCAGGGAGCCCCTCAGGGAGATCACTGCTTTTCCCTTGCAAAAAGAAAAATAGTAGCCTATAAAATACTATTTAAATGTATGCTCTATGTCTAATTCTAATAGCTAGTATTTGTTAAGTGCTGAGTAAGTGCCAAGTGCTGTTCAAATTGCTTTTTAGGCTCACACCTATATAATCCCAGCACTTTGGGAGGCCAAGGCAAGAGGATTGTCATCTTGAAATTTTTTTTTTAAGTACTTTTTAGGTGTTCTTTTAAATGATTCTACTTTACAGATGAAGACACTGACGTGCAGGGAAGTTTAACTCACCTTTTTTTTCAAGTTTATAGCAGGTATTTAGTCATTGAGCCATCATTCAAATCATAATAACTAGTCTTTACAAAATAGAGCCCCAGAGTGCTATAGATAAAAGGTTTTTGTTTTGCTTTGCTTTTTAACTTTGGTGTTGTCTCTTTCCCTTTCTTTCTCCTCCCCTCATCTTTTCTCTACCCTATGATCTGTTTTGGATTTTTCTCGTTATATATAAGCTTTAACTTTTGCTTTTCTTCCTTTTTTTTTTCCCCTTTATTTCTTTTGAATGGTTTTAGTGTTTGTGGGAGCAGGAAACTCTGGAAATGTATTGATAAGTTTAGAAATCATATAAGACACTTTAGAATAATAATACTTCATTGTTTTAGAAATTTCCATTTTGAATTATGTTGTTTATGGGGAGGGCTATTAAAGTGTTCTCTGCCAATTTATGATACATTTTAGATTTCCCACTTTTTTTCTGGATATCTGTCAGGAGATGGTGTAGAGGTTTGGTAAGTAATACAGTTTGATTTTGTATGTCTCAAGGGTTACTCATTCAGTCACATATTCGAGTTTATTTTATTCTGGCCTTTTTTCCCTGTGGGGATTCTGTTTGCAGTATTAATTGAAAATCTTTATGTTAATGCTAATTTTGATTTTTTTTCCCACTAGCATGTATTGGAGCACTCAGGCTTGAAGAAGGACATAGGTAAAAAGTATAATATGGAACATTTTCTAACATTAGGGTTGTGAAAATCCTCTTATTGTTTAGTTGCATACTTGGCATATTCAATCTGAAAAAAATTATTTATAAAACAATTTAAAAGAAAATGTTTAAGCCAAAACAGTTACTTATATTTCAGTTCTCTTATTTTTATAAATAAAGCATCAATTTCTTTAATCACAAAGGTCAAGAAAGGTTATCACATGTTACATTAGGACATACTTAGGACTTCAAAGTATTTCCCTTCTGTGTGAAATTTTATTCAGAAGACTTGAATTACTTAATTGTAAAGTGACTAGCAAACATGAATCTAAAACATGGTTTCAGTTTTTCAGAATCAGGCCTGCTTTGTCCCTAAATGCTTTCTTATTTCCCCAGAGCCCTTACTGGATTTAAGCCCCCTGTCATATCTCACATACCTGACACAGACATACCACAGTGAACCCTGCATGTCTTTGTAAGTTCTTTTCTGTGCCTAGAGGTTGTAGAAGACCAAGGAACCTTGGAAGTGACTTACTCTTTTGTTCATAAAGTTGCTTTAAAACAACCTTTATTTTAAGATATTAACAAGGTATGTCACGCATTTTTAAATTTTAAGGTTAATTTAGTCATTAATTTTGTCAAACAAATGTTGTTTGGAAACTAGGTATCTTCAGTGTCTTTTACTTGGCGTTACTTGAAGTTTGCTTAAACTTTATTCACTTGGAGTATCCTAGTTAAATGATTGAAAAGGACTAGTTCTGCAAATCTCTGAGAACATGAGCTTCTGCAAATGCATAATATAAATTCTTCCTTTTTTTAAAAAAAAACTTTATTTTTACAAACCTAGATCTCTTCCTGCTTTGATTTGTCTTTATCATATCTTTCAGAACAAGCCTTTGATGGAATTCTAGGAAAGGTTGAGATTAAGAATATATTAAAAATATTCCACTTTGTACATTCTGTTTATATTATAGTAAACTAAGTTAGCAAGATAAAATTAGGAATTTCACCCAAGGTATCAATCAGATGGAACCATTAGTCCACTGAAGAATTTACTTTTTAAAAAAGTTAGTGGAGGAAAGGAGATGCTGCTGCTTAAGAGTAATCAGAAATAAAGATGGTAAGCATCATATTATACATGGTAAATATATACAAGTTTTGTCAATTTAAGAAAAAATACAAAGATGGTAAGGCATCTTTGAAATTAATTTGTTGTCAGTAGGAAATTTCATCTGATATATATAAATTTTGTTTCATAAAGCAAGGAGAGATGGTGTAAATAATACAAGTGTGGCTATTGACATTTGAAAATGTCCATTTATTTTTAAAGTGACTCCCCCCACAGATTATATAACTGTAGAATCAAATATGGATTTTCTCACTTTTCTTCCTTTAGCATTTTTTAAAAAGTTACCTGAAAGTTCAGTTTAGATTGAAAAATAAGGACCTGACTAATAGTGCTGTGTATGATAGTATTAGAGTACATATGTTAGTATTTTCATGAAAGAGGAAGAGAGCAATAACTGATTTGCCAATGATTAAAAGATAGTGGCGACATTTTCCTTTGAAAGTTTGGGCTAGAACTTGCCGGGTGCGGTGGCTCAAGCCTGTAATCCCAGCACTTTGGGAGGCCGAGACGGGCGGATCACGAGGTCAGGAGATCGAGACCATCCTGGCTAACATGGTGAAACCCCGTCTCTACTAAAATACAAAAACTAGCCGGGCGACCGGGCGGGCGCCTGTAGTCCCAGCTACTCGGGAGGCTGAGGCAGGAGAATGGCGTGAACCCAGGAGGCGGAGCTTGCAGTGAGCTGAGATCCGGCCACTGCACTCCAGCCTGGGCGACAGAGCGAGACTCCGTCTCAAAAAAAAAAAAAAGAAAGTTTGGGCTAGAACTTTATAACCTTTGGCCCATGAAACTACAGTAGCTTCAGTCACTGCTTCCATGCCACATCTCTACCTAAAGGGAAGTTGGAATCCGCCTTCTTTTTTTTTTTTTTTTTTTGAGACGGAGTCTCACTTTGTCGCCCAGACTGGAGTGCAGTGGCGCAATCTTGGCTCACTGCAACTTCTACCTCTCAGGTTCAAGCAGTTCTCCTGCCACCACGCCTGGCTGATTTTTGTCTTTTTAGTAGAGATGGGGTTTCACTGTGTTGGTCAGGCTGGTCTCAAACTCTTGACCTCAGGTGATCCACCCGCCTCAGCCTCCCAAATTTCTGGGAGTACAGGCGTGAGCCGCCATGCCCGGCCTGAATCCACCTTTTCAAAAGTAACTTCCATTCACTTTGTCCCTGACAGTCTGCTGGTGACCATGATTTCTAAGGCTCACTCATGGGACCAAAGGCCAGAAGAAAGGGAGGAGGGTGGTAACCAGATAAACTTTGCAACCCCTTTGATATGACCTTTTGGGTGAGAATTTTTATGAAAAGTAATATATAATTCTGTAGATCTACCTCTAGTTTCAACCTTTAGTTTCAACACTGATTTTTTTCCCTTAATTTCCAGAAGCATAATATAATATCTTTTCAAAGAAAGTGGGGCCGGGCGCGGTGGCTCAAGCCTGTAATCCCAGCACTTTGGGAGGCCGAGACGGGCGGATCACGAGGTCAGGAGATCGAGACCATCCTGGCTAACACGGTGAAAGCCCATCTCTACCAAAAATACAAAAAGTAGCCGGGCGAGGTGGCGGGCGCCTGTAGTCCCAGCTACTCAGGAGGCTGAGGCAGGAGAATGGCGTAAACCCAGGAGGCGGAGCTTGCAGTGAGCTGAGATCTGGCCACTGCACTCCAGTCCGGGCGACAGAGCGAGACTCCGCCTCAAAAAAAAAAAAAAAAAAAAAGTGGGAAGAATGTCCACAGATGTTAGCAGAAGACAATTATGCAGGGAAAATATTTTTTCAAATTAAAATTTAAAACAAAAGTTTGCAAGGAATGCACTGGAGTTCAGCATTGGGGAGATAGGAGATGATAAAAATACATATTAAATAATTTGTAGCCTGATATGCTTTCTATGTAGATTGCTTACAGTTAACATGAAATGAGCATTTCATTCCTTAAACATGCAGTTGGGGAAAAATGGGGAGCTATGCTGGAGGCATTTGCACCAGATGCTCTGTATCCAGATAGCAGAAATGACTGACAGCAGTCATATCCATCAGTCCCAGAGCAGAAGCATCTCCAGAGGGGGACATCTGTAAATCCTGAATCTGATCACCTTCATCATCATTAGGCAATGGATAGGATAAGGCTTCATGAAGAGAATTTTGGTGGCTTTAGATTGTTGAGGAAGTACATATAGGAAAAAACTGGAAATCATGTCCAAGATTTTTTTTCTAACTGTTTATCCTGACATTGCTAACATCTCACAACTGAAATAATCTTAACAGACACTTGATTAGGTTTTAAAAATGCATTTTCATGACCTGAGACTACAGAAATTGGCATTTTCTTAGGATGTACTTGACATTTGACTGCTTACTATGTGCAGGGCATCCCCAAATGGGGAGAGATTGCCAAGTCAGTTGCCATTTTGCCTTACTTTTACCAAGGACTAGCCTACAGGTTCATTTTGCTCTTGGCCCTGAATTGAGAACTGAGTCAAGAGAACTGAGTGGAAGTATGGAGACAAAGCCAGCAGCTTTACTCAAAAAATATATATGAGTCTAGTATTTTTTTGTTTTTGAAAGACATGTTACTGAGACTGACCCAGTCAGGGATCACTGAAGATTGGGTTAAATAAAACAATAATGTTATTCATGTGTTTGAAATTAATATTTTAAAGAACCACACACACACTTTAAAGTGTAACTGGATTTGCTGTATAGGCCAGAGAAATATGGCTGTTATGATGAAGGCATAACTTGTCTGGTTCTTGATTGTTTATACCATTAGAGGAGAATGCAAATATGAGTAGCTCAGAGTAGTTTAACTTTGTAGTTTTCTACTTTTTCTCATGTCCAGTGTTCAGTTTCTTATAAACCAGGCATGAAGAGAAACAAAAAATAGTTCTCCAGATCATGAGGTTTTCTTCAACCTAAGCACAGAGGTATAATAATTATATTTCTCAGAAGTTCCCCCTCTGTTTAGAGTCTCAAGGGCAAATTGAGATGTTAGTGAGGCTGTGATTAAATGTATTGGATATTGGAGGATTTTAAATACAAACAAGTATTATATGTATTACCACTGACCCTGAAGGTAAGATTTACTATGAAAATTTATAATTCAAGGAAGAATGATCATTTTCAAAATATACACTTTGCAACTTAAGTTGGCTGTCACAACAACAAAATACTACAAACCAGGATATCTAAGAGCAGAAGTCTGTGGTTGCCAACTCTCACGCCTCTTAGCTTAATCCAATCTAGGATGCATTTCCACTCTGCAACAAACAGTATTTGTTTTTGCCTTATTTGCAGATAACAGTTTTAATGCAGGTACTGCCCACAGATTAGCTTTGAGCTAACGTCTTTTTGCTTTGGTTTTTTGATTTGTTTGGTTTGTTTTGAGACTGAGTCTTACTCTGTCGCCCAGGCTGGAGTGCAGTGGTGCGACGTTAGCTCGCTGCAACCTCTGCCTCCTGGGTCAAGTGAGTCTCCTGCCTCAGCCTCCCAAGTAGCTGGGACTACAGGCATGAGCCACGGTGCCCGGCCAAGCAGTATCTTTTTGCTTTAAGTAACTTACATGTACGTTTGTTTTCCTTTTGAATGTTTCTTTTTAGTTGCAAACTAAGAAACACTGAGCTCAGCATTCATATATTTGCAAACTCTGTGTTAATTTCTCAGTTTGTTTCCTCAGAAAAAAATGCGATTTCTTTTTTAAATTTAATTTTTCTTTATTTTTCTTTATAAAGTGAAGAGTAGATAGCATGAATTCCTCTTGCCCTTTGCTATTTCAGTCTGGCATCAGTAGCAGTTGTTGCTGTGTCCAGTTTTCATCCATGGATTTTTCTGGGATTGAAGATGCGTTGAGTTCAATGTTGATTATTTAATTGGGCAGTATAAGTAAATTCACTGGCTCTCCTTCCAGTTTAGTGATTACTGAATATCATCCATGATATTTTATATTTCTTACACTTCTAGAATGCTAACCTGAAAAGAGAAGTTGTAAGTCAGGGACAGTAGTATGCGCCTCTAGTCTCAGCTAGTTGGGAGGCTGAGGCTTGAGCCCAGGGCTTCATGGCTGTAGTGCACAGTGATTGTACTTGTGAATAGCCACTACACTCCAGCCTGGGTTGCAACATAGCAAGACTCCCAACCCTTAAGAAAAAAAGAGAAGAGAGAAAAAAATAGAAGTTATGGAGAGGGAGGAGGATACTTGAATACTTTGACCATACTTGGCATAATAGACATTTTGAGGGCTTTTTGTTTTTCCTTAAAATTCTTCTGGATCAGTTTTCATTGTTTCTAGTCATTATATTTATCATTAATGAATTCATATTCTGCTCTAGCCCCTAAAGATAGTTTGATACGCTAACTTTTGTTTTGCCTTTCTAGCTGCTAAGATAGATAATGGTTATTGCAAAATGCACGTTTTTAAATGGTCTGCAATGTGGATTGCTTCTGAGCTGCAGATGGATTGAATACATTGAGAAGGAATGTGTCATTTGGAATCCAGGACCAGTCAGCAAGGATAACTGCCTGATTTTATGGTCAGAATGCTCTAACTCTTATGGCATACTGATGACTTTTTTTTCCATTTTCCAAAAAAGCAAGTTTTGTCAGTCTCAGTGTTTCTCTGATCTAGCTACTCACAATTCCATTCCCAAAGTAGTGACCTAGTTCTGTCACTTGGGTTTCAAAGGGAGTTGAAGTGTCACTGAGTGAGTACGGCAAACCTGTTTAATGATTTATAGGAAGCAAAGAAAAAGAATTTTGTTTGCTAACCTAGAAGTATATCAAATTTTGGTTTCAGTTTATAATTTTGCAAAGTATGAAGACATTTCCTGGCTAACTCCAGATGAATTATTCAATATTTTTTCTCCTATCTTAATGAAGTTAATTTTAATGCTAATTTCCTATAACCAAGAAAATAGTTGAGTTAAATAACCCTTATCTTTTAAACTTAAAGCTTATACTACTAATAATCATATAACATTCACTTCCTTTTTTCTGACTTAATTGGTAGGTAAATAAAATATTTCAAATTTGATTGGCAAATTGGAAAATCACTTAGAACAATCTGCTAGTATTTTTTATGCCCTTTGTTTTTTCCTTTACACATTTATAGTGCAAAATAAATCAAGGACAAAGACTCACACTGAATTGATCAACTTGTGTTTGGCCTTCATGGGAATTAGAACTTTTTTCCCCTCGACATTTATTAAACGAACATACAGAATTTCAGACTATAGCAAACTAATACCTTTAGCTTGACTAAGAGTTGATTTTCATTAAGGAACAGAACTTGTAATGTATTTCAACATACTTTAATGTATGACTCATCCCTGTTAAAGTTGTGAGACTCAAAACTATGCCCAAATCACTTAATTTTATGTCCTTCCCTGTTTACTGTGTCTGACCTTCAAGATTTCGTGACTGATGCTGAAATGGAAGCCAACCACTGCAGAAATTTGGGGGAAAATGAGATCTGAAGAATGCAAGGGGAAGTAGGAATTCATTTCTAGCATTTCCAAACCTGCTTTATCGTGTCTGCTCCACCACAGTCAGAGGAAAAGACTGAGTTCATGGAAATTACCAGCTAAGCCTTACATCTGTCTTTAATGTTTTTAGGAAATATACTGAAAAGGTAAGTGAGATGTCTGTCTTAAAGAAAGGCTCTTACTAGGTACCTTAAAACCAGTTGTTTCCTATTAGTAAAGATGGGCAGCTTCTTTATTCCTAGCTTCACAAAGCCTTTCCCCTGTTCGGTGTGTTTCTCAGTATTGTGGAGAAGGTAGTTTCTGAGCAGGGTGGTGCTTTTCCTCTGCTTCTCAGCAGCTAAGACAGAAATTGCACTGAAGTGTACAAAGTGCCAATTTTTGTTCTGTTGTACTCAAATCCTTTTTTAAAAAAAATTATTTCAGTTGAGTCTTAGTTTTATTCCTCACTATATAGGAAAAAAAATCTTTAATGCCTCAAAGTTCTAGTCAGCATTACATTTGCATTACTTTTATTTGCAGCAAATATGAGTAAAATTATAAGGTTTTAAAGGTCTCTAATAACATCCACCTATATTGGTTTTGTAGATAATCCATAAATTACCAGAAATGAATTATTCCACATTTGTTATACACCCACGTAATAGGTGTAGTGCCAGGCCCTGGAATATACTAATGGCATCATCTCATGTGGTAAAAAGACACATTCTGCCATCCTGGAGCATACAAAGGTAGACTAGCATGTAGTTCATGTGCTCAAGGAGTTCGTTTTTATTGACATGATACAGACAGAATTGTAGTTTAGGGAGTCAAAATCTAATAAAATGAGACATTCCATTTTTCCATTAATACTAATAACTAATGTGTAAATCTGAATAGGACACATTCTATATGAAAACTGTTTGTGTGTGCATCTGCACTAAATACTTTGTATGTGCCAAGTACTGTTTTAAACTCTTTACAAATATTTTTTTAATCCTCAGAACTGTTATCTGAAATAGGTACTAATACTAAAGCTTATTGTTTAAGGAAGGCAGAAATTAAGTAACTTGGCCTAAGTTTGCATAATTATGATCTGGGATCAATATTTGAACCCATACAGGCTGATTGCAGAGTCTGCACTCTTAATTTGAGTGTGATATTTATGTGCAGTACCTGGCTATAAGTACCCACAAAACATTTCAAATTCTTTATAAAATTTGCTTAGTTAAAAAAAAGTACCAATTGCATAGTATGGTTATAAGTCTGGTAGTAGTTAGGCTTTTTACGAGACATGCTACTCACTGCACCAAGGAGGCAACAAGGCTTTGAGAGCCCAAAATTCCCTTTCTTCAGCTCCTGCTTCCAAGACAGTCATTTTGCATGATAAGCCTTTCCCCAAAAACACAGACACAAAATTTAAAGAACTGGAACAGAGGAAGCAGAGCTTATAGTAGTATATGTATTTACTACCCTGTCCTTTAGGTCTACCCCGCTTTCTTTGTTGATTGTAGACATTTTGTTTTAAATGCTAAACTGTGAGAATATATGACTGCTGAGACTTTTCCAAGGATTTTTTAAAAAACAGATTAGGCTTTGTGCAGAAGTAAAGAAAAAGTGCTCTGAGAACCCCAGGTAGGTAATTTACTTCTTATTGTACACATAGTTTGTTTGAAACCTCTTCACCTCTATCCCTTACTGTTTTATACTCTGTAAATCTGATTTTACCTTTAATAAACTTTTCTGAAGTGAGTGAGTTTTTTTGTCTTATTTCTCATTAGATTCTCTACCTTCTTTGTTCGCTTTATGTTATTGCCACTCTCTTTAAAACTGGTGGTTTAATTAAAGTGAGAGCATCTCCTATATACCTAGTACTGTTGAGGATTAAAAAATATATGTGTGCCGGATGTGGTGGCACACACCTATAATCCCAGCACTTTGGGAGGCCTCAGGCAGGGAGGATTGCTTGAGCTAATGAGTTTGAGACCAGCCTGGTCAATGTGGCAAAACCCCATCTCTACTAAAAAGACAAAAAGGTAACTGGGCATGGTGTTGTGCACCTCTCACCCCAGCTACTCAGGAGGCTGAGAAGTGGGAGGGTCACTTGAGCCTGGGAAGTCAGGGCTGCACTGAGCTGAGAACAAGCCACTGCACTCCAGCCTGGGCGACAGAGCGAGACCCTGTCTCAAAAGAAAAAGGAAAAAGTGCCAAGGCTTTGCTCCTAGTTCAGTGCAGTTTCCACCCAGTACTAAAACTTTGCAAATTTTTGAGGGAAAAAAACAGAAGTTGTAGAATCAGTATGAGCATTTGATTATATAGCAACCAATTGTGGCAGAAAAAATTCACCCTAGTGAAATCAAGTTAACTATTCTGTGAATAAGATTAGCCAGAGGAACAATTTCTACCATGTATCTTTTAAATCACTGTTTCTCAAACTTTAATGTGTATGGGAATCACCAGGGATCTTGTTAAAATGCAGATTTTGATTTAGTAGGTCTGGGGTCAACCTGGAGAATTTGAATTTATTTTCTTTTTTTTTTTTTTTTAGCAGTTTGAAATATATTTCACATACCATAAAATTCACTCTTTAAAACTGTCCAGTTAACTGTTTTTTAGCATGTAGAATTGTTCCACTATCACCATTCTAATTTCAGGACATTTTCACCATGCTGAAAAAAAAACCTTGTACCTATCACTCCCCCATCCCCCTCTCCCTTCCACCCTTTCCTCCTCCGCCAGCATCTGGCAACCGTTAATCCACTTTCTGCTTTAATTTACATCTTCTGGACATTTCATACATTATATAGACTTCTGTACCCGGCTGCTTTCACAAGGTTCATCCATGTTGTAGCATGTATCAGTACTTCATTCCTTTTTGTGGCTGAATAATACTCCATTGTATGGATATAGCACATTTTCTGTGTCCCTGCATCAGTTTCCGTTTTTTGGCTATTATAATATAGCTATGAACATTTATGTACAAGATTTTGTGTGAAAGTATGTTTTCATTTCTGTTGGGAATATACCTAGGAGTGGAATTGTTGGGTCATATGGTAACGTTTTGAAGAACCGGGAAGCTATTTTCTAAGGTGGCTGGACCATTTGAGAGTCTGCATTTCTGACAAGCATCCAGGTGATACTGAATAGCAGGCTCTGGATTACATTTTGACATCTATCAAGAAAACAGGAACATGAACTTTAACTGAATTCAGCTGCCAAAATCTGGCCAGCAGGAAAGAAGGTGGGGTGGTTTTGGTTTTCATAGGGCCTTGGTACCTCCGGTTTTCTACCATTAGTCTTAATGTACCTGGGCTTATTGTTCTGGCCTTTGAACTCTTCATGTAAATTGATACATCTGCTATCTAAAAAAGAGTATATTCATTTTTAGTTGAAAGAGGCATTTCTGAGAATGGCCATACTGTCAGTGTGGTAACACTGTTTTTGATGGTGTTCTGCAAGCATGTTGATCCTTTCTAGGTGCCATCAGAGAAGGAAGGGTATGCTGGTGGAGCATGCACACAAATGATTTAATATATTGTAGTGGATGTTGGGATAGAGCAAAGGAAAGCAGATTCAAGGAAGACTTCCAGGAGACTGGGAGTTCTGAACTCAATCTCTTTATTCATTCAGCTAAGATTTAATGTAGGAGATCTAGATTCTGTGGGGGTTCAGATGAGGTAGGGATTACTTCTGTTTTATTTGAGGTAGGATGACAATGGGGGTAGGTGGTAGTAGAAATTAGAATGTTTCTTTGGGGTGATAGTTGAAGTAAGCCAGGATTCTAGATATAGAGGTATATGAGAAGGGCGTGTTCTAAGATGAATAAAGCAGAAGGAACTAAAATACAGAAGTCAAGTGGCAGGACGTATACTAGCTATATTTACTGAATACCATGTGCCTAGGTGCTGTGTTAAGCCTCAGGTGTACAGAAACATAAAACATGACCCTGCCTTCATAATTAGAAGTCAAGTGCGATATTTGAAGTGTAATACAATGTGATTTGTATAAAAAATAGGTGTATGGTGGGGGGTATAGATTATTTTTTAGGAAGGCATAATTCTCTTGACTGGTGGTTGGTTCTGTTTGGTTTGACTCTTGGGTGCCTGAAGTGAAAGAAGTAGGAAATACAGATGTAAAGATAAGTTGAGCTGTTATTTACTGTTGTTTACTCTGGCAGAAATGGTCTAAAAAACTAAGCATATGATGAGTAAGAAGGAGAGGGGAGCAGCAGGAGTCTGAGTTTGGGGTCCTTTTCTTCCGTTAGTTTCTGTGTGACTCCCTTGTGATCATTGATCTTTACTGGAGGTACAGAGTACCTGGTCTGGTCCTCAGTTTTAAGAAAATGAATTACCTAGTATACTCTAAGGCCCAATTTGTGTTCCCCATAGTTGGAAATTGTCAGCTGTCCTACAAAGATTGATTTATGAGCGGCACTTGAAAGCAGCTTCTTATAACATATTTTCAACCTTTTGACTGTTCACAATCAAGAGTGCTTCATTCTTTTCCCATCCCAGTAGATAAAATGGCAAGACAAAATTTCCGTGAGTTATATTGGACAGGTTTTTTGTGCATTATCTATTGTTGCATAGCAAATTACCCCCCTAAAACTTAGTAGCTTAAAACAAACATTTATTATCCTCTGCAATTATTCTGGGTGAAGAATCCAAGAGCGGGTTAGCTGAGTGATTCTGGCAAGAGGTTGCACGTGGGTGCAGTGGCTAACACCTGTAATCCCAGCACTTTGGGAAGCCGAGATAGGAAAATTGCTTGAGGTCAGGAGTTCAAGACCAGCCTGGGCAACAACAGTGAGACCTTGTCTCTACAAAAAAATTTAAAAATTAGCCAGGCATGGTGGCACATGCTTGTAGTCCCAGCTACTTGGGAGGCTGAGGCGGGAGGAGTGCTTGAGCCCAGCAGATCGACAGGTTGAGGCTTCAGTGAGCTGTGGTTGTGCCACTGCACTCCAGTCTGGGTGACAGAGGAAGACCATGTCTTTAAAAAAAAAAAAATAATAATCTGAAGGCTTGACTAGGGTTGCAGGATTTGCTTTCAAGGTGACTCATGTGCCTGACTGCACCTCAGTTCTTAGGCAAGTGGACTTCTGCATATACTGAATATTCTCATGTAGCTGGCTTCCCCCACAAAGTGAGTAGGAAGCCTCAATTTCCACAGTATCTCACTGACCACACAGGGCAACCCTCTTCAGCATGGGAGGAGACTACCCAGGGCTAGAATACCATGAAGTGAGAATCACTGAGGCCACCTTGGAGGCTGGCTGCCAAAACTTAGGATGAATTTGAGGCTACTTTCCTATTAAATGTATAAAGCTGACCTTTGACATGCAAACTTGGTAATACCTATTTGTGATTCCTGATACACTTTAATACTCTGTAGTGGTTTTTTCAAAAGCATTTTGAACTAAATGTAAATATATCGCTCACTATGCATACATTTTTCTAAAAGGGAGTTTAATATCTACACCAGGATGAATTCTAATATGTTTTAACGTATTTAAGGTGCTCGATAAATACTCCCTCAGCTAAAGTCAGGTGTGGTCATGCACATCCGTGGCACTTGGAAGCTGAGGCAGAAGGATTGCTTGAGCCTGGGAGTTTGAGGCTGTAGTGTGCAGTGTTCATGCCTCCGAATAGCCACTGCCCTTCAACCTGAGCAACATAGACTGTTTCTTTGTTTTTTTGTTTGTTTTTGAGATGGAATTTCACCCTTGTCGCCCAGGCTGGAGTGCAGTGGCATGATCTCAGCTTGCTGCAACCCTGCAACCTCCGCCTCCCCGGTTCAAGTGATTCTCCTGCGTCAGCCTCCCGAGTAGCTGGAATTACAGGCGTGTGCCACCACACCTGGCTAATTTTTGTGTTTTTAGTAGAGACAGGGTTTCACCATGTTGGCCAGGCTGGTCTTGAACTCATGACCTCAGGTGATCCACCCTCCTTGGCCTCCCAAAGTGCTGGGATTACAGGCGTGAGCCACTGCATCCGGCTGAGACTGTCTTTTAAACAAAAAAAAAAAAGTGCTCAACTGACAAGAGAGAATTATCTTCCTCCTATTTTGGACTTACTTGATAAAGGCAGAAACTGGGAATCGATTTGGAGGCAGCTAAGAGTATGGCATCACTACCAGGTTTCTAGTTAGATTATCTGGTAGATAGTAACTATTTACTGATAAGGAGTGCAGGAGCAGACCTAGGCCCAAGAGAGGTGACTAAGAAATTTGAGCACAATCAGATGTGTCTCAAGTTACTGGAAAGTTGGATTTGGAAATCTGTCCATGTACATGTATTCTGAAGTTCCAGTGAGAGGTCAAGGCAATAGATAAAACTCCAGGAAAGTTGGGAAACAGGAACAACAATAAATCCACAGGAGAGAAGATTAAAGGAGAGGAATGTTCAGCAATATCAAATACAGCAGAAGGTGAGAAAGGTGATTGAGATGTGTCCACGGTATTTTGCAATATGATGGTCCTTTGCCTGGCAATTTCAGAGGAACCATGGTAGGGGAAAGCAGACTGCTAATGAATTGAGGAGTAAGTAGGAGGTGAGAAAGTGGAGTAGTGAGGGCTACTCTTAAGAAGTTTGTGGCTGGGCACTGTGGCTCGTGCCTGTAATCCCAGCCCTTTGAGAGGCTGAGATGGGAGGGTTGCTTGAGCTCAGGAATTTGAGGCCACAGTGAGCAGTGATTGTGCCAGTGCACTCCAGCCTGAGCAACAGAGCGAGACCCTGTCTCAAATTTTTTTTAAAAAAACTTGCTTAGGAAGGAGAGGAAATAGGGATAACTACAAGGGACTGGGCGGGGGGCTTAAAAACAAAACAAAACAAAAAAACGGGAGGGCCAATGGAAATGCTGAAGATACAGGAGAGGGGATGATGACTTGTACCAAGGCTCCAGAGGAGATGGGAGTGAATGAGATGGAAGGCCCTGAAGAACCAGTTGACCTTGGACAAGAAAACATCCTCTGAGACGGGAGACAAGAATATGTAAGTTTGCAAGGTGAGAAAGGGTGGTTTGAACATTTTTGAAACTTGTTTCCTTTAAATATTGATTTTTTTTTTCCCCAGAAATTGAGTTTCTTAAAAGTCCACAAGAAGAGGAATATACTATTGATTGTTGATATCTCAGGTGCAGGAAGTCCCAAACATAGATTCATGTTTGAGACAAAATTCATTTGGAGGCAAAACCTGAACATGAGGCTACACGTAGTTTTTATTGACCATGCTTCCTGTAGAAATATCAGTATATTTGACTATAGATGCTGCTCCAGACCCTGCAAGAAATAATGCAGATGACAATGAATATCCACATTCATCACACTGACTAGGTGTGAGGCCTTGGATTCACTCTTTAATTTCTCTGGACTTCAGTGTTCTCATCTCTAAAAACAGTGCACCAGTTGCCCTTGGAGGTTCCTTCTAGCTCTGTGTTCCTGTGACTAATCCATCTAAATCACATTTCTCAGTGACTGCGCTACAGGCATTGCATTCAGTTTGGCTAATTTACTACTTTTAAGTATGTGTTGATGATACCTTTAAATTATTACTTAGTATCAGATATGTTCAAACATGCTATTATGCACTTTGAAAAGTATGCTAATTTTGACCAGGCATGGTGGCTCCCACCTCTAATCCCAGCACTTTGGGAGGCCAAGGTGGGTGGATTGCTTGAGCTTGGGAGTTCAAGACCAACTTGGGCAACATGGTGAAACCCCGTCTCTACTAAAATACAAAAATTAGCTGGGCGTGGTGGTGGGTGCCTGTAATCTCAGCTACTCGGGAGGCTGAGACAGGAGAATTGCTTGAACCCAAGAGGCGGAGGTTGCAGTGAGCTGAGATCAGGCCACTGCACTCCAGCCTGGGAGACAGAGCGAGAATCCCTCTCAAAAAATTTAAAAGAAAAAAAAAAAGACCCTGGGGCCTAGGTCCTTCCATTGTATGTTGTTACTCCTCAGCAGGGCCTGGAGCAGTATCTGTAGTCAAACACACTGATGTTTCTTCAGGAAGCATGGTCAATACAAACTACAAGTAGCCTCGTGTTCAGCTTTTGCCTCCAAATGAATTTTGTCCCAAACATGAAAAAATTCTTTTGGTTTTTAGAACTCTTTGGGTTTTGGAATTGCAGATGAGGATTATGGATCTGCACTAATCAATCACCATGCATTTAGAAGGCCTACTCTGTGGTGGAGAGCTGTTTAGCACTATGGGCATTGCAAACAGAATAAGCCTTGACTTTCTTCCTCCCTCTCTATGCTGTTTGGACAATTTATCAAAAACTCCCGAGGCATCGAATGGAAGGAAGAACATGGGTAACTCAAGAGAACATGGGAAAAGACTTGAATCATGAATTAGCACATTGTAAAAGAGGATATTCCAGTGATTGCTAAACATAAGGAAAAGTATTCAACCTCCTTAGTAATCAGAGAAATGTGTATTAAAACCTCAATGAAATGCCACTTCGGTGAGTGGTGGAAATAAATGTGATACTGGTGAGTGCTAGTGAGGACATGGAGCGATGGGAACACTTTCACACTGCAGACTAAGTTGGAGCAACCACTCCATACAGTGTATCTTTACCAAGTAAATCTGAAGATACATACACCCCATGACATATTGACATTCCTTAAATTTATACCCTAGAAGACTCATGCACATGTGTGTCAGAATACATATATAAGAGTGTTGACAGTAGCACCACTTGTCAGTGTCATAAACTAGAAACAATCCAAACTCCAAACGTAGAATGGAGGAATTGTGTATTTCCATACAAAGTTAACCTATGCTACATAGATCAATCTTAAAAACATAATGTTGACCAAAGAAGCCAGACAAAAATAACGGTATGATTCCACATGGGACATAAAAGAAAAGCTAGAATCTGATTTCCACGCAGTCAGGCTAGTGGTAACTTCAAAGAGGAGAGAGACGGGTGTGTAGTATGGAAGGTGGAAGGGACACAGGACAGCCAGAATTTTTATTTTTAGTCAAATGGTGATTCCATGGATGTTTGCATTCTAATTATTCATGAATCTGTATGTTTCATGCACTTTTTTTCTGCAGGCCTCTGAGCAGCATCATGCACTTTATTGGTGTTATGTTTCACAATAAAAAAGTGTGTGTGTGTGTGTGTGTGTGTTTTATGGGCTTTGGAGTCTGATCTATGTCAGAACCTTGTGATCTTGAGCAAAATAATTAACATCCTTGAGGTATTGTTAAGGTTATTGAAGCAAATTATCAGTGCCTGGTGGTCCTAGTAATAGCAATAGTAGCATCTTTTCCAAGTACCAGGCATTGTGCAAAGATCTAAATCTTAGAACTTCTCTATGAGATTGATGCTATTATGTTTTCATTTTATAGATCAAGGCCCAGGGAGGTTGTGTCAAGCCTATTTATTTAATGGCCAACTCACTAGATTTACTTCTTTATAGAGTTTATAATAACTCATAAGGAATTCAATTTTAATAGCATTGGCCGGTTTTTTTTTTAACCAGCTTTCATTTTGTCTTTAATCAGCTTTTTAAGGCATATTCTATTTGTTTCTGCCTTAACTCCCTGCTGTTACAGCTGCTGCTGTACCCTGGAGGGAGTTGAGGCAGAGCCCTCCCTGCTGAGGCAAGAAGGGAGGAGAGTCAAGCCAGGCCTGAGCTGCTGATCCCACAGATGGGTGCTACTGAAGGACATGAGGTATAAGAACCCAGGCCAGATGCAGTGGCTGACACCTGTAATCCCAGCACTTCGAGAGGCTGAGGTGGGCAGATCACTTGAGACCAGGAGTTCAGGAACAGTCTGTCCAACATGACAAAATCCCATCTCTACTAAAAATACAAAAATTAGCCGGGCATGGTGGTGCACGTCATAATCCCAACGAATTGGGAGGCTGAGGCACAAGAATCACTTGAACCCAGAAGGTGGAGGTTGCAGTGAGCTGAGGCTGCGCCACTGCACTCCAGTCTGGATAACAGAGCTCTGTCTCAGAAAAGAAAAAAAGCAACCTGTGAAGGAGGGCACCAGATGACATCTAAGAAAAGCAGACTTGAAGGGAGTGATTTCCCTAAATCACATAATTAGGAAACTGACAGGAAATATCGGAACCCAAGCGTTTGCATTTAAGTTACTCCTGTGGGTATTTCCTGTTTCAATCAGAAGATTGTGAGAAAATCTTCCAGACCCTAAGAAAGAAATCATTTAATATTGGGATTTCCCATATTAGACAAGATGGCAACAATCATCTTAAATATATGAAGGCACTGAATGGAAAACAGTTTGGTCTCTGAGCCTTTTGGATAATGAGCAAGTCTTTGTGAGAACTTACGTTCACAACTAACACTAAGTACATGGGGGATATAAAGAAGCAGAAGTATGGTGATCAGTTCTGGCTCCAACTCCTATGCTCTTTCTCGTGTATCAGATTCCTTATAAATGTTGAACAACTAGAAATGGGAAAAGGGGCTGGGCGCGGTGGCTCAAGCCTGTAATCCCAGCACTTTGGGAGGCCGAGACGGGCGGATCACGAGGTCAGGAGATCAAGACCATCCTGGCTAACATGGTGAAACCCCGTCTCTACTAAAATACAAAAGCTAGCCGGGCGACCTGGCGGGCGCCTGTAGTCCCAGCTACTCGGGAGGCTGAGGCAGGAGAATGGCGTGAACCCAGGAGGCGGAGCTTGCAGTGAGCTGAGATCCGGCCACTGCACTCCAGCCTGGGCGACAGAGCGAGACTCCGTCTCAAAAAAAAAAAAAAAAAAAAGAAATGGGAAAAGGGACTAGTAGTGTTCAGAAAAGGAGTAGGGTGGGATGGGGGGAGGAGTTAGTAGGGAAGACTTTATTTTTATATTTTTGAGGCAGAGTTTCGCTCTGTCCAGGCTGGAGTTCTGTGGCATGATCTCAGCTCACTGCAACCTCCTCCTCCCAGGTTTAAGCGATTCCCCTACCTCAGCCTCTCGAGTAGCTGGGACTACAGGCGCGTGGCACCACGCCCGGCTAATTTTTTGCATTTTAGTAGAGACGGGGTTTCACCATGTTGGCCAGAATGGTCTCGATCTTCTGACCCCATGATCTCCCCGCCTCGACCTCCCAAAGTGCTGGGATTACAGGCATGAGCCACCGCGCCCAGTCGGGAAGACGTTATTAGACTGTTCCTAACTCTGACCACCAGGTGGCCCCACTTTCACGGGTTATAGGTCTTGGTTGCTTTCTACAAGAGTTAAAACCACTGATGTGTACAGTATATTTGTGAAACTCAGAGTAGCTCACAAAAAAATTTATCTTCAAATTTCCAAGATTAAATTAAATTAAAATTAAAAAAGAAAAACATTTTAATCTTTGAAATTCGAAGATAAATTTTTTGTGAGGTACCCTGAGTTTCACAAATATACTGTACACAACATTTTATTTAATGTTTGAAATTTGAAGATAAATTTTGTGAGCTACTCTGAGTTCCACAAATACACTGTACACACAAGTGGTTTTAACTTTTCTAATGTTTTGCAGAGATGGGGTTTCCCTATGTTGCTCAGGCTGGTCTCCAACTCCTGGGTTCAAGTGATCCTCCTTCCTCAACCTCCCAAAGTCCTGCAATTATAGGTGGGAGCCACCATGCCTGGCCTTAAATTTTTTTTGTTTTTACCTTGACACTCACTGTTTTGAACACTGTAAGAGAAGGAGCATCAAGCTTAAATTTTCTAACTATATATTCCACCAGCCCCGGGACTTGAGTGATAGGCCCTAGTATTCAAAAACTGTCAACTTGAGCTTCTATTTTTGGGATATTCAACTTCCTGGCTAAAAGACACTTGTTTACCCTGCCCTTTATAAGGGCTTATTTTATATAAATGTACAATAGGGTAACAGTAACCAATTCCAAAACAATAACTGACTTTTAATTTGGTATTTTTAAAAATTCCTTTGGGTTCCTTTTAACACCAAGATATATTTCAATAATTTCAACCTAATTCAATCAAAATCTTCGGGCCACTGCACTCCAGCCTGGTGACAGAGTGAGATCTTGTCTCTTAAAAAATATTTACAGTGACTACTTACATCAACCACCTAGGTGCTACAATTAGTATTTTATTATAGTATGTGTCTATCCATCCCCCCCCATCAATTCATCATATTGTTACAGGAAAGGGGTCCTGATCCAGACCCCAAGAGAGGGTTCTTGGATCTCGTGCAAGAAAGAATTTAGGGTGAGTCTATAGAGTAAAATGAAAGCAAGTTTATTAAGAAAGTAAAAGAATAAAAGAATGGCTATTCCACAGACAGAGCAGCCCCAAGGGCTGCTGGTTGCTTATTTTATTGTTATTTTGATGATATGCTAAACAAGGGGTGGAATATTTATGTCTCCTCTTTTTAGACCATATAGAGTCCTGACGTTGCCATGGCATTTGTAAACTGTCATGGCGCTGGTGGGAATGTAGCAGTGAGGATGACTAGAGGTCACTCTCATGGCCATCTTGGTTTTGGTGGGTTTTGGCTGGCTTCTTTACTGCAGCCTGTTTTATGAGCAAGGTCTTTATGACTTGTATTTTGTGCTGACCTCGTGTCTTATCCCGCGACTTAGAATGCCTTCACCGTCCACTAGAAATGCAGTCCAGTAGGTCTCAGCCTTATTTTACCCAGCTCCTATTCAAGATGGAGTTGCTCTGGTTTATACCCCTCTGACAATGTTCCTGTGATCCATCTCAAAGTTAAGTGTGGTATGATGAGATATATTTGGTTTTGCTCAGGTTCTTGGCACAGAACTCCTAAAACCCTGAGAATTTCCTGTTAGGAGGGTATTTTGTTATTTATAAGGACCCTCCTTATACACCTGAGTTTATGCTAATAAGGTGACTTGCTGTAGGGACTCTAAATAGTCTCAGGATGGGACAGGTGGGGTTGTTCATGCCTGTAATCCCAGCACTTTGGGACGCCAAAGCAGGAGGATTGATTGAGGTGAGGAGCTCAAGACCAGCCTGGGCAACATAGTGAGACCCCGGCTCTACCAAAAAAAAAAAAAAAAAAGACCAAATGATTAGAGGGTTGGAACTTTTAACCCCAACCACCAACCTCCAGGAAGGGAAGAGGGAGTCGGTGATTAAGCTGTATAAAAACTTATCAGTGAGATTTGATGAGCTTCTGGGTTGGTGACCACAACCAGGTGCTGGGAGGTGGCACCGCTGGAGATGACAGGGATGCCCCTCATACCCTACCCTGCCCTGTGCATCTCTTCTATTAGGCTGTCCTTGAATTGCATCCTTTATAAAAACTAAAGTGCTAGGCGCAGTGGCTTACACCTGTAATCCCAGCACTTTGGGAGGCCGAGACAGGCAGATCACCTAAGGTCAGGAGTTCAAGACCACCCTGACCAACATGGGGAAACCCTGTCTCTACTAAAATACAAAATTAGCCGGGCTTGGTGGCACACGCCTGTAGTCTCAGTTATTCGGGAGGCTGAGGTAGGAGAATTGCTTGAACCCGGGAGGTGGAGGTTGCAATTAGTTGAGATAACACCACTGCACTCCAGCCTGGGTGACAAAGTGAGACTCCATCTTAAAAAAATTAATTAATTAAAAAAAAAAAAACTACTGAAGTGTTTCCCTGAGTTCTCTGAGCTGTTTTAGCAAATTATTGAACCTATGAAGGGGTCATAGAAACCCCCAATTTATAGCTGCTCCCTCAGAAATATAGGAGGAGGCCAGGCCTTGCAACTGGGGGTAGTGTTGCAGGACTGAGCCCTTAACCTGTGGGGTCTGTGCCCACTCTGGGCAGTCAGTGTCAGAATTGAACTGAATCACTGGACACCCAGTTAGTATCCAGAGATTTGGGGAACTGATTATTATTGTGGAAAAAAATCCCTTACATTTGGTGTCAGAAGTGTTGTGAATAGAGGAACAGTTTTCTTCTAAAGTAAGTTATAGACATCAGTACACAAGCCCCAAATCATTCAGCATGTGATTGGCCTTTAAATGTGTCTACCAACTAAACCTTTGTGTTTGCAACACTTTTGCTATGAAAACACTGTACTTTAGCAAAGTTTAGTCTACATTTCTTTGACTCAATGGTGCTTAGGGTCTTAATTTCTTGCCTGGGCATAATGCTTTCTGCAATGCAGAGACTTTCTTGGCAGACTTTCCTCCATGGGGTCCATCCAGGATGATCAAGCATTAGTTAGTCACTCAGGGGTGACTAAAGTAGGTTCATTATCTTTGGCTGGACAAAGTCCTCAGTAACTGTCTCCACGCTCCATGCCATGGCCTCTCCCACCTGCTGTGAGTGTTCTAGGAGAAGCTCTTGTTTCTTCCCACATGGATTGGGGAACAATGTCAGTTTCCAGAGCAGAGTGTTGCTATGGGAACCTCAACTTATTTGGAGTTGCAGAATGATAGCGAGTAATCAGTGACACAACACGAAATGCTCCATAATTGTCCCTGGAGAATAATAGGGTAAAATGTTTTATTCTCAGATGAGAGAACTTCTGTGCTTTTGTCCTCTGGGGAACTTCTGGAATACAGCGATGAACTGCAGAGTGAGAAAGCTGGAGGCTGGGGGCAGGTGGTTTTTGGTGGTTAACATAGACTCCTAGTTTTCCTGTTTCCTAGCTCTCCTGGTATGTCCCTTACACAATTTATTTATTCTTTCTGAGTTGCTTTCTTCTTCCTGAAAATGGGGTGTCAGTCTAGAGCTGAAAGGGACCTTGGGGATTATCTGAAGTTGTATGATTCTCTGAAACAGATGATACCTGCGTGTTTTGTTGGGGGAAAATCCTATGAATGAGAAACCAGCAGTGAGGGGGGAAAGTCTGTACTCACAGCCCTGGACTTTCCTGTATCTGTCTTTCATAGAACTCACACATTCACAGTTATTAACGTCTTTATCCAAATGCAGTCCTCAGGAGGGCTTACGATGAGTGCCATTACGGTATAGTCTGCAGAATTATTCACCTGTGGTCCAAAAAGTGTGACTCTTATGTTTGAGAAGATAATAATGCTTTTTTTTTTTTTTTTTTTTTGAGACTAAGTCTTGCTCTGTCACCCAGGCTGGAGTGCAGTGGTGTGCTCCTGGCTCACTGCACTGCAACCTCCACTTCCTGGGTTCAAGCAATTCTCGTGCCTCAGCCTCCTGAATAGCTGGGATTACAGGCATGTGCCACCGAACCCGGCTAATTTTTGTATTTTTAATAGAGATGGGGTTTCACCATGTTGGCCAGGCTGGTCTGAAACTCCTGATCTCAAGTGATCTGCCCACCTCGGCCTCCCAAAGTGCTGGGATTACAGGCGTGTGTCACCGCACCCGACCAATAATGCATTTTAAAAGATATTTTGTTCCAATATTAATAAATAAAACTGTTTATGAACTTAAAAAAGGAGTAAGAGATGAAATCAGAAAGGTAACGAGATCAGGTCTGTAGGACCTTAAAACGTGCTGTGAGGATTTTTGAGACAAATGGCAAGGCAGTGGAGGATTTTGAGCTAAAATATTACTTTTTCACTTCACTGTAGCCACAGTGGCTTCCTTACTGCTCCTTGAAACTCTGGGCAGCTTCTACCTCTGGGTCTCTGCATTGGCTGTTCCCTCTGGCTGGAGAGCCTTTAGGCAGAATATCTGCACAGCTCACTCCCTCACCTCCTTCAAGCCTGTACTCAAAGGCCTTCTCCACAAGAAGGCCCTATTTGAGATTGCAGCCCAGCCTGACCTCCCTTGCCCTTGCACTTCTCATACTCTGCTCTGCTGCTTCTCCAGCACTTATCATTTTTTATCCTACAGTATATAATTACTTATTAATTACATTTATTGTTGTCTGTCTCTCTCTGCTAGATATAAACTCCACAAGTGCAGGGACCAACACCTAGAGTGTATCTGGTACATAGAAGGTTCCCACACACTTGCTAAAAGAGTGACTTACAGGAATAAGTTTTGGTTATATGGAAAATTAAATTTACTAATTTTTTCTCATCAACATGCATAAATGGTTATTGAAGATTTAGGATCTTGAAGAATTTCTTAATTATTTCTGAGAGCTTCAGTTATGTTTCTTAGAGAATGTTTACCAAACCAAGAAAGGAGACTTATAGTTTAGGAATATTTTTAGCACTGTGGGGTGAAATTAAAAGTTTCTGGTTGGCTGGGCGCGGTGGTTCAAGCCTGAAATCCCAGCACTTTGGGAGGCTCAGGCAGGTGGATCACGAGATCAGGAGATCGAGACCATCCTGGCTAACATGGTAAAACCCCGTCTCTACTAAAAATACAAAAAATTAGCCAGGTGTGGTAACTGGTGCCCGTAGTCCCAGCTACTCAGGAGGCTGAGGCAGGAGAATGCCATGAACCCAGGAGGCGGAGCTTGCAGTGAGTGAGCAGAGATTGTGCCACTGCACTCCAGCCTGGGTGACAGAGCGAGACTCTGTCTCAAAACAAAAAACAAACAAAAAAAAAAAGTTTCTGGTCAACCATTTTTGTTATAGTTTATTTTTATATAATTTCAAACTTACAGAAAAGTTGCAAGAATGATCCAAGGAACTTCTTACACCCTCTTCCCAGATTCACCAATTGTCTACATTTATCATTTCGTGTGTGTGTGTGTGTGTGTGTGTGTGTGTGTGTGCATGTGCTTGTGTGTTCCTAAAACTTCTGAGTAAATTAGAAACATTGTGTCCCTGTGCCCATAAATATCTCAAGTGTATCTTTTAAAAGCAAGGACATTATCTTACAGTTGTCAATATCAGAAAATTGAACATTGATACAATAGAATTATCTAATCCATAGCCTTCTTTTTTTTTTTTTTTTTGAGTGAAGTCTCACTCTGTCGCCCAGGCTGGAGTGCAGTGGCGCCATCTCGGCTCACTGCAAGCTCCGCCTCCCGGGTTCACGCCATTCTCCTGCCTCAGCCTCCTGAGTAGCTGGGACTACAGGCGCCCGCCACCACGCCCAGCTAATTTTTTTGTATTTTAGTAGAGACGGGGTTTCACTGTGTTAGCCAGGATGGTCTCGATCTCCTGACCTCGTCATCCACCTGCCTCAGCCTCCCAAAGTGCTGGGATTACAGGCGTGAGCCACCGCGCCTGGCCCACGCCCAAAATTTTTAATTTTGTGTAGAGATGCCGTCTCACTTTGTTGCCCAGGCTGGTCTCGATCTCCTGGCCTCAAGCTATCTGCCCACCTTAGCCTCTGAAGGTGTTGGGATTACAGGTGTGAGCCACCATGTCCAGCTCATTGCCCATTTTCAAATTTCGTCCACTGTCCCAGTAATGTCATTTATAGCAATTTTTTCCCAATCTTGCATCAAAGTCAGGATCATACACTGCTCTTAGTTAGTCTCCTTTAATCTGAAATCATCCTTCAGCCTTTCTTTGTGGTTTTGTTTGCTTCTTTGTTTTGAGATGGAGTCTGGCTCTGTCTTCCAGACTGGAGTGTAGTGGCCCCATCTCAGCTCACTGCAACCTCTGCCTCAAGGGTTCAAGTGATCCTGTCGCCTCAGTAGAGACAGGGTTGTGCTATGCTGCCCAGGCTGGTCTCGAACTCCTGGATTCAAGTGATCTGTCTGACTCGGCCTCCCAGAGTGCTGGGATTATGGGCGTGAGCCACCGTACCTGGACAATTAGGATATTCTTTGAGACTATGTTCCTCATTAAACTTGCACCTGCTAGTTTTCACATCATTCCTTTTGTATTTATTAGTTGTCATTCTACTGTAAGGAAGAGCTTTCCCTTCTCCCCATTCACTTATGTCAGTGAGGACTCATGGACTTGTATTTTATTCTATGGTTTGTAATCCATTGCTTTGTTAATTATTTTGATGCTCAATTGCTCCAGATTTCTGGTCATCCCTTCGCCTCAAAAACAAGTTTACATGAACCATATAGTCTCCAAGTTGGGTTTTCAAAGAGGTAACGGGACCAGATTGAAAAGGTAGAATTTAGGTTACTGGAAGGTAGAAATAACTAGTAGGAAAATCACTTTGGGCAATTTTCAATAACAAAAACACCCTATACACTGAAATATGTTAAAATAACAAGAAAAATAGCACAGCCACTCAGCAGTGATTAGAAGAATTCCAATGTAAGCTGCTTGAGCTACTGAGTTGCTTCAGCCCTGGAACCGAGGGCAGGGACAGTGCATGAAGGTAGTGGGAGAAATGATCGCTAATCATAAAATCAAAATGTCAGCCTAAGATACCATTTTAAAATATTTCATTCCAGGCTGAGCACGGTGGCTTAAGCCTGTAATCCCAGCACTTTGGGAGGCTGAAGCAGGAGGATTGCTTGAGTCCAGGAGTTCGAGACCAGCCTGGCAACATAGCAAAACTTCATCTCCACAAAAATTTTTAAAAAATTAGATGGATGTAGTGGTGTGAGCCTATAGTCCTAGCTACTCGGGAGGCTGAGGCAGGAGGATTGCCTGAGCCCAGTTTGAGGTTATAGTGAGCTATGATTACGCCAGTGCACTCCAGCCTGGATGACAGAATCAACACCCTGTGTCTAAAAAGTGAATATGTAAGTACAAATAAAAAAATCTCATTCTCATAGGCCCATCTCCTCCTCCTCTTCCAGAAACTCTTACTGAGTCTTTGCTGAATGGCAGTATAGTTATTTGCATAGGTTTGTTATAAATGTCTTTTTTACCAGACTATAATTGGAAAAATTGGTTTTGCAATCAAGGCCTTGCCTTGTCATATTTGAAAATGACGCTTATTTAATCAAGTGTGACCAGTCCTTCTGAGGAAACACATTTGGCTTTCGTGGAGCCAGCACTTTCAAAGTCCTCCCAGAAAAACAGTCCTGGGGCACAGCTTACAGATGAGTAAGGAAGGGCACTTCTTGGAAGGCCCCCAAATCTTAGATATTTGCTCAAGTAAAGAGGAGTTCAGCAAAACATAAAGTCCAGTCTGAGATTCCTTCCGAAAATTTCCAGCAATTTTTTTTTCTTTTTTTTGAGACGGAGCCTTGCTCTGTCACCCAGGCCAGCTCTGTCGCAGTGGTGCGATCTCAGCTCGCTGCAACCTCCGCCTGGGTTCAAGCGATTCTCCTGCCTCAGCCTCCCAGGTAGCTGAGACTACAGGCATGCACTACCACACCTGGCTAATTTTTGTATTTTTAGTAGAGACGGGATTTCATCAGGCTGGTCTTAAACTCCTGACCTTGTGATCTGCCCGCCTTGGCCTCCCAAAGTGTTGGAATTATAGGTGTGAGCCACCATGCCTGGTCACAATTTTTATTTTATTTTTTTTGAGATGGGGTCTCATTGTGTTGCCCAGGCTGGAGTGTGGCAGTGCGATCTCGGCTCACTACAACCTCCGCCTCCCAGGTCCAAGAAATTCTCCTGCCTCAGCTTCCCGAGTAGCTGGGATTACAGGCGTGTGCCACCACGCCTGGCTAATTTTCGTATTTATGCAGAGACAAGGTTTTGCCATGTTGGCCAGGCTGGTCTCCTGATGTCAGGTGATTCACCTGCCTCAGCCTCCGAAAATGCTGGGATTACAGGCGTGAGCCACTGCACCTGGCCCATTTCCAGCAAAATTTTAAGGTCTGCGTAATAAATTAATGTTCTTGTTGCACCTATGTATATAATCAGGCCAGACCTAATAAGCCCAGCCTTATTTTGTGATCTGAAATAATCATTTTTCATGATTTTTTTTATCACAAGGGGTGTATTAATTTCCTATTGCTGCTGTAATAAATTGCCACAAACTCAGTGACTTAAAACAATGCAAATTTATTGTCCTATAGTTCTGGAGATCAGAAATCCAAAATGGCAAGGAATTAATAACCAGAATATATAAGAAGCTCAGACAACTCAATAGGAAAAAAATCTAATAATCCAATTTAAAATGGACAAAAGATCTGAATAGACATTTCTCAAAAGAAGATGTACAAATGGCAAACAGATACACGAAAAGGTGTTCAACATCACTGATCATCAGATAAATGCAGATCAAAACTACTAAGGAGATATTATCTCACCCCAGTTAAAATAGCTTTTATCCAAAAGACAGGGAATAACTTGTGCTGGTGAGGATGTGGAGAAAGGGAAGCCTCATGCATTGTTGATGGAAATGTAAATTAGTACGACCACTATGAAGAACAGTTTGGAGGTTCTTCACAAAACTAAAAACACAGCTACCATATGATCCAGCAGTCTCACTGCTAGGTATATGCCCAAAAGAAAGGAAATCAAGGCTGGGCGCGGTGGCTCATGCCTGTAATCCCAGCACTTGGGAGGCTGAGGAGGGCAGATCACGAGGTCCGGAGAGGGAGGCCATCCTGGCTAACACAGTGAAACCCCGTCTCTACTAAAAATACAAAAAATTAGCCAGGCGTGGTGGCGCACGCCTGTAGTCCCAGCTGCTGGGGAGGCTGAGGCAGAATAATCAGTTGAGCCCGGGAGGCAGAGGTTGCGGTGAGCTGAGATTGTACCACTGCACTCCAGCCTGGCGACAAGGCGAGACTCTGTCTCAAAAAAAAAAAAAAAAAAAAAAAGGAAATCAATATATCAAAGAGATAGCTATACTTCCATGTTGGCACTATCCACAGTACCCAAGATTTAGAAGCAACCTAAGTGTCCGCCGACAGATGAATGGATAAAGAAGGTATGATACACACACACAATGAAGTACTATTTGTCCATAAAAAGAATGAGGTCCTGTTATTTACAACAACAGAGATGGAACTGGAGGTCGTTATGTTGAGTGATACAAGCCAGGCATAGAAAAACAAACTTCACATGTTATCGTTTATTTCTGGGAGCTAAAAAAAAATTAATTGAACTCATGGGGGTAGAGAGTAGAATGATGGTTACCAGAGGCTGGGAAGGGTAATGGGGAGGATGATAAATGGGGATGGTAAATGGGTATAAAAATATAGTTAGAATGATCTAGTATTTGACAGCACAACAGGGTGACTATAGCCAACAATAATTTATTGTAGCTTTAAAAATAACTAAAAGATTTAAATTCAGGTGGATATAACAAGAAAGAAAGAAAAAATAACTGAAAGATAATAATTGGATTGTTTGTAATACAAAGAAAGGATAAATGCTTGAGATGATGGATACCCCATTTACCCTGGAAATAATAATAATAATAATAATAATTATTATTATTATTATTGAGGTGGAGTTTTGCTCTTCTTGCCCAGACTGGAGTGCAATGGCCTGATCTCGGCTCACTGCAACCTCTGCCTCCCAGGTTCAAGCGATTCTCCTGCCTCAGCCTCCCAAGTAGCTGGGACTACAGGCGTGTGCCACCACACCTGGCTAATTTTTGTATTTTTAGTAGAGATGGGGTTTCACCATGTTTGTCAGGCTGGGCTCAAACTCCTGACCTCAGGTCCCACGGCTTCCCAAAGTGCTGGGATTACAGGCGTGAGCCACCCTGCCCAGCCCACCCTGATGTCATTATTATTATGCACCGTATGTCTGTATTGAAATATCTCATGTACACCATAAATATATATACCTACTAGGTACCCATAAAAAAATTAAGTTTAAAAAAAAGGGGGGGTTCGGCACAGTGGCTCATGCCTGTAATCCCAACACTTTGGGAGGTTGAGGTGGGTGGATCATGAGGTCAGGAGTTCAAGACCAGCCTGGCCAAGATGGTGAAACCCCGTCTCTATTAAAAATACAAAAAATTAGCCGGGCATGGTGGTGGGCGCCTGTAATCCCACCTACTCAGGAGGCTAAGGAGAGAATTGCTTAAACCTGGGAGACAGAGGTTGCAGTGAGTCCAGATCACGCCACTGCACTGCAGCCTGGGTGACAGAGCGAGACTCTGTCTCAAAAACTAACTAAATAATTAATTAAAAAGCCCAAAATGGCTTTCCTTGGGCTAAAATCAAGGTGTCAGAAGGATTTTCCTTCTGGAGGTTCCAGGGGAGAGGCCATTTCCTTGTCGTTTCCAGCTTCTAGAGGTGTCCTGCATTCCTTGGCTCATAGTCCCCTTCCAACTTCAAAGCCAGCAACAGACGGTCAAGTCTTTCTCATGATTCCATCCATCTCTCTGTTCTGACTGCTAAGCCTCCCTCTGCCATTTAAGCACCCTTTGGATTACATTTGACTCATTTGACTCAGGGTAACACCTCATCTCAAGGTCATCTGGTGAACAACTTGAATTATCTCCTGCTATGTAACATATTAGGTTGGTGCAAAAGTAATTTCAATTTTTGCCCCCCCGTCTTTATTTTTAATTGCAAAAACCGCAATTACCTTTGTACCAACCTAATAACATATTCACAGATTCCAGGGTTAAGATATAGGCATCTTTGGCCAGGGGCGGTGGCTCACGGCTGTAATCCCAGTACTTTGGGAGGCCGAGGCCGGTGGATCACTTCCAGGTCAGGAGTTTGTGACCAGCCTGGCCAACATGGTGAAACAAAAATTAGCCGGAGTTGATGGTATGTGCCTGTAATCCCAACTACTCCAGAGGCTAAAGCAGGAGAATCGCTTGAACCCAGGAGGCGGAGGTTGCCGTGAGCCAAGATTGAGCCACTGCACTCCAGCCTGGGCGACAAAGTGAGACTTTGTCTCAAAAAAAATTCTGCCTACCATAGAGAGAGTCTAGGGAAAATTCGTGTTTTAAGGGAAAACTGCATTGTCTACAGCAGGAGTTAGTCAACTGCTTCCTATGGGGCAAATCCAGCAGCCACCTGTTTTTGTATTCATCCTATGAATGGATTTTACATTTTTAAATGCTTAAGAAAATTAGGAGGCCGGGCGCGGTGGCTCACGCCTGTAATCCCAGCACTTTGGGAGGCTGAGGTGGGCATATCATGAGGCCAGGAGATCGAGACCCTCCTGGCTAACACGGTGAAATCCTATCTCTACTAAAAATACAAAAAATTAGCCGGGCGTGGTGGCGGGCTCCTGTAGTCCCAGCTACGTGGGAGGCTGAGGCAGGAGAATGGCGTGAACCCGAGAGGCCGAGCTTGCAGTGAGCCAAGATCGTGCCACTGCACTCCAGCTTGGGCAACAGAGCGAGACTCCGTCTCAAAAAAAAAAAAAAAAAAGAAAAGAAAAAGAAAAGAAAGAAAATAGAAGAACAATATTGTGTGATGTGAAAATTGTATAAAATGCAAATTTCAGTGTCGGTAAATAAAGTTTTATTGGAATACAGCCATGCTCATGTGTTTATGTATTATCTGTGGTTGTTTTATAGTACAAGGATAGAATTAAATAGTTCAAACAAAAACTGTATGGCCCACGAAATATCTACTATCTGACCCTTTACAGTAAAAGTTTGCTGATCCCTGGCGTAGCACACACCCTTTCAGGTTATCTGATTCTAGCCTATCATTGCTTTTGAGCTATTTTACACCTCTGTAAATTGTAAAAAAAAAAAAAAACTGATAGCAAGGTAAAATAGTTCCTGTCTATTGACATGCAAATTCTGTCTGGCAGAGGTTACATTAACTTCTCTCCCTGACTGCGGAAGAAGCCAATTTTGCTTCTATTTGCACACTTATGTCAATATTTTTTATCAATAAATGTTTCTGTTCTTTGAATTCTCCTGTGAATTGGTTGTAATATCGTAGTGACTCCCTCATTAACAATGAATTAGGGGCTGGGCACGGTGGCTCACGCCTGTAATTCCATCACTTTGGGAGGCCCAGGTGGGTGGATCACTTGAGGTCAGGAGTTCCAGACCAGCCTGGCCAACATGGTGAAACCCTGTCTCTACTAAAAATACAAAAAGTAGCCAGGCATGGTGGTGGACACCTGTAATCCCAGCTACTCGGGAGGCTGAGGCACGAGAATCACTTGAACCCAGGTGGCAGAGGTTGCAGTGACCTGAGATAGGGCCACTGCCCTCTAGCCTGGGCAACAAGAGCGAAACTCCATCTCAAAAAAATAATAATAAATACATTTTTAAAAAATGAATAAATAAGTTCTTTAACATGTGTTTGTTTTATACCTCAATGAGAATCGTGATTTTACTCTTTTTTGAAAATAATCCTTTAATGTAGGCTATCCAGTGAGGAAAGATGTTAGAGACCCTGTCTCGGCCCCTTCGGAGCCAGGCAGTCTGGCATCTCTTTCGGCTCTGAAATTGCCAAAGCTCCCAGGGATACCACAGAAATCATTCTGCTATGGCCTGTCATGGTAGCCAACACCAGGACCCAGGGACTTGCACCGGGAGTCACACAGAAGAGCGCTTCCCGTTGGAACCTGCCCAGAGGTGAGTGACAACAGTCTGAAGACTTGAGTGCACAAAATATGAGGCAAACTTTTTTTAAATTAAAATTAACTTTTTAAAGTGTTTTTTTTTTTTGTTTTGAGACGGAGTCTCAGCTCCTGTACCCAGGCTGGAGTGGGCAGTGGCGTGGATCTCAGGCCCCTCACTGCAAGCGCCCGCTCGCCGGGTTTACGCCATTCTCAACTGCCTCAGCTCCCGAGTACTGGACTACACAGGCCCCGGCCCGAAGCCTCGTCGGCCGCGGAACGATTAGTTTTTGTGTACAGTTTTTTTTAGTAGAGAGCGCCCGGGTTTTTCCACATGTTAGGCCAGATGCGTCTCCCGGATCCTCTGCGAGCCCTCGTGATCCCGCCCCTGCTGGGGGGCTCACCAAAGTTATGCTGGGATTAAACAGGCTTGAGCCACCAGCGCGGCGCCTTAAACGTTTTTTTTTTAAAAGATGAGGCAAGTCAGGCGCAGTGGCTCACACCTGTAATCCCAGCACTTTGGAAGGCCAAGGTAGGTGGATTGCTTGAGGCCAGGAGTTCAAGACCAGTCTGGGCAACATAAGGAGACCCCATCTCTACAGAAAAAAAAAAAAAAAAAGAATTAGCCTGGCATGGTGGCGCGTGCCTGCATTCCCAGCTACTTGCGAGGCTGAGGAGGGAGGATTCCTTGAACCCAGGAGTTTGAGGATACAAAGAACTGTGATTGCAACACTATACCCCAGCCTGGACCACAGAGTGAGACCCCCATCGCTTAAAAAAAAAAAAAAAAAAGAGGCAAAGTACATGGGCTTTGGAATCAAACAGCCCAGTTCCTGCCTTAGTTCTTCCATAATGTCATCTTGGACAAGTGATGTATCTTCTCTGTGGGCATAATCCAAATTACAGAGTTGTTTTGAGGACTACATAGAGTAAACTTGGTACAAGCCCTCTTACTTGGTAAGCCTGCAGTAAATATTCGCTGTTATTATTACCGGAGGTAGCAAGTAGCCAGGGTTGATGGAGCTCATGAATGCTATTCAAATTATGTAACCATTGTTAACATTTCCTGAGTCCTCACTATGGGCAAGTCCTTATTTAGTCCTCACAGTATCCCTGGGAAGCAGGCACTAATAGAACATTTTTTATTAGGCCAGGTGCAGTGGCTAACACCTGTAATCCCAGCACTTTAGAAGGCCAAGGCAAGCAGATTGCTTGGGTCCAGGAGTTCAAGACCAGCCATGGGCAACATGGAGAAACCCCATCTTCACTAAAAATGCAAAAATTAACAGGTATGGTGGTGCACGCCTTTAGTCCCAGCTACTCGAGAGGCTGAGGTGGAAGGATCACCTGAGCCTGGGAGGTGGAGGCTGCAGTGAGCCGAGATTGGGCCACTGCACTCCAGCCTGGGCAACAGAGTGAGACCCTGTCTCAAAGACAAAAAAACAAAAAACCCATAGTTTATTGATGAAGTACTGCCATGGAGAAAAGGGAATTGACCTAACCCTGGCCTCAAAAGTCCCAACTTACCGAAGCTGGTGGAAGTTGCCAGGAGACCAGAGTTTGGTTGAAGGGAAGGCGTTTTAATATCTGAAGCTGATGCACAATGGCGAGGAGTGATGTGAGGCAGTGAATTCCCTGTGACGCACAGTGTTCAAGCACAGACTATACACATTTTGGGTAATACTGAAGATGAGCTCTGCTATATAGGAGTTTGGATGAGATGATCTCCAGATTCCTTTCCATTCAGATTCTGGATCGCTCTTGCCGGAAAGGGGATCAAAAGTGGGAGCTTTGTCATTGATCCCCTAAATTCTTACACTGTCCTATAACCCGAATCATTCTTTGCCACTCATTAGCCCTTCTAATCTCTGTGGCCTCTAAAAAGCACCCTGACTTTATTTTCCTCTGTTTGTTCTCTCTTATAGTAGGTACAGACTGGAGGAGGGCATCCCCTTTCACACGTTCCCCAGGCCCCGCGCTCACTCTTTTTCAAAATAGATCCCATTCATTCCCCCATCAGAAGGGTGAGCTTGTAACCCAAACCCTCATTTGCATGGGCTGCTCAAGGCCCTGTACCTAATTCTGTATTGGTAACTTTGCATTCTTTAAAGAGGGCAGTCCAAAGTGGGGAGAGGAGAATGTTTTAGACGGTCCCGACGATGCTTTCTGAATCTCATAGTCTAAGACCCTGTACCTCTGCTATCCTCATGGGCTCGTGGTTTCCCATTGGTGCTTAGACCAAAAGAAAAAAATTCTACTCAAGAGGCTGAGGCAGGAGAATCACTTGAGCCCAGGTGGTTGAGGCTACAGTGAGCCATGATAGTGCCACTGCATGCCAGCCTGGGCAACAGAACAAGACCCTGTCTCAAAAACAACGGGCTGGGTGCGGTATCTCACGCCTGTAATCCCAACACTTTGGGAGACCGAGGCAGGTGGATTGCTTGAGGCCAGGAGTTTGAGACCAACCTGGCCAACATAGCGAAACCCATGTGAGGATTCTGGCATAGCACGCTATAGCTCAGAACTCCTGGACTCAACGACTGCATTGTCTTGAGAGCAAAACTAGGATTTTCATTTGGGACTTTTGATTCTTAGCTTACAGGATGAAAGTCTAGCAATTTTCACTGCGTACTCAGCTTCTTCCGTTTCCACTAGAGCCGCGGCACATGAACCTTTTAAGAAAGATTTCCATCTAAAATAAAAATTGGGCTGGGTGTGGTGGCTCACGCTTGTAATCCCAGCATTTGGGAGGCCAAAGCAGGTGGATCACTTGAGGCCAATAGTTCGAGACCAACCTGGCCAACATGGTGAAACCCCATCTCTCCTAAAAATACAAAAATTAGCCAGGCATGGTAGTGTGTGCCTGTAATCCCAGCTACTCAGAAGGCTGAGGCAGGGGAATGGTTTGAACCTGGGAGGCGGAGGTTGCAGTGAGCTGAGATTGTGCCATTGCATTCCAGCTTGGGCAACAGAGCAAGACCCCATCAAAAAAAAATTAATAATAAAAAAAAAAAGAAAATTGTCTTAAAGAATAGGTTAAGATGGGTTAAGATTCAGTTTTTTGTTTTTGTTTTTTTTTTTGGATAATTTGGATAATTCCCCACATGGGCAACTCCAAACGTGCAGATCAAGGAAGTGTCACTGCTACCACTTAACCACCTAGGTCAAGTATATTATTTTCACCTTGATGTTACTTTGATAGTGGCTTGGGAATTAGGTTAATTTGCACCTGTTGGTAGAAGTCAGAGAGGTGTTACCAAATCTGTCACAAGTTCTCCTTCCCTAATTCACCTGCAAGCTCCCCTTGAGGGGAAAGAGGGCATGGCTTTCATGTTTTCGGCATTCCTCAGCCACCACCTGCAGAGAGACACCTGCTAGGGGCTGGGTGCATACTCGAACCTTGGCCCCAGTATAGATTTTCCCTAACTCAGTCTTTCAGTGTTCCACACTTCATCCTAAGTGCAGCAAAAATTAAATGAAAAGCTTCATCAGGCCAGGCCCGGTGGCTCACGTCTATAATCCTAGCACTTTGGGAAAAGCAGGAGGATAGCATGAGCTCAGGAATTCGAGACCAGCCTGAACGACATAGTGAGATCCAATCTCTACCAAAAAAATTTTTTTTTTAAATTTTTATTTATTTTTTTGAGACAGTCTCAGTCTGTCGCCCAGGCTGGAGTGCAGTGGCGTGATCTCGGCTCACTGCAACTTCTGCCTCCCAGGTTCAAGCGATTCTCCTGCCTCAGCCTCTTGAGTAGCTTGGACTGCAGGCACTTGCCACCGTGCCTGGCTAATTTTTGTATTTTTTGGTAGAGATGGGGTTTTACCATGTTGGCCAGGCTGAAAAAATATTTTTCAATTAATTGGGTATGGTGGCATAAGTCTGTGGTCCCAGCTACTTGGGAGGCTGAGGTAGGAGGACCACTTGATCCTGGAGGCTGAGGCTGCCATCATCATGCCACTGCACTCCAGCCTGAGCAACAAAGCAAGACCTTGTCAAAAAAAAATAATAAGAATAAGAAGGAAGGAATGTAAGAAGGAAGGAAGGAAGGAAGGAAGGAAGGAAGGAAGGAAAGAAGGAAGGAAGGGGGAAAAAGCTGTTAAAAAAAGCAAAAAACAAAAACAACAATAACAACAAAAAACTTCATCATAGTATCATGTTTGGAGACAGTGCCAGGGATGGAATACAGCAACCTAAACAAACAACAGCCCTTTATATGGCAGCATAAACTGAAACAGCTCCCCTTTCCTCCTCCAAAATGAGGAGAGAAGCTTGGGCTGAGCTGGGCACCTTTTAATGTTTCCTAATTTGAGGAAGCTTTGTAATACAATTCAGGGTAAGAAGCGGGGAAAGGCACCTTTGGCATAATAAGACCAGAGCTATGTCACAGCAAATAGGATACAAATCAGGGTAACAGAAGAATACCAACTTGTCACTCAGAAAGGCATGCTGTCCAGCAGACCAATTCTCATGGGAGAGGAGTGTTTGCTTTCAGGTGTTTACCAGACTAGCGATTCAGCCTGGAAGCACCCAGCGATCCCTTCCTCACCCGTGGAACCCGGGCTCGCCTTTGCGTTGGACAGGGCTTGCCTAAAGAGAGACGACAATGAGAAGAAAGAATAGAGTGAGGGAGCAACTGCAGGACACCCTGTCACCCAGGATACATTTGTAATGCAGAGCTGAATAATCCATCCCAACTCCCTCTACTGTCTTCCCAAGACCAAGAGAGATAATGGATCTGAAAGTCTCATAAAATGCAATTTGGGTGCAATCAATGACCACCCAAGAAGAGTTTGGCAGCCTCTTTCTTCAGGTTTCCTCACTGGAGCACAAGCTTTCTCAGCCAAGGCACTATTGACCTGTTAGGCCTGTTGATTCTTTGTGGAAAACCACGGCTCCAGCAGAGGCACAGGTGGATTTATTGAGTTGCTAATGAAGCTGTGGCCTCCAAACCCTTCATTTACACTATTAGCTCCACCCAGAGACCTGAGGGAGGTCTTAATGAATGATGTGTTCACAGAGTGAACTTTTTTTGGTAAGATTAGTTAAAAACATTTTTTTAACTTCAATTAGTTAAGATCACTCAGTCACACATTATCTCCTTTTACTCCAGCACTTTGTTATAAAATGTGTATTTTGTGGCTTTTCTTTTTTAGAGCGGGGTCTTGCTCTGTCACCCCAAGGCTGGAGTGCAGTGGCTCAATCATGGCTCATTGCAACCTCCAATTCCTGGGCTCAAGGGATCCTTCCACCTAAGCCTCCCAAGTAGCTGGGACTGCAGACGGGAGCCACTACTACATCTGATAAATTTTTTTTTTTTTTTGAGACAGAGTCTCGCTCTGTCACCAGGCTGAGTGCAATGGCGCGATCTCAGCTCACTGCAACTTCCACCTCCCAAGTTCAAGTAATTCTCCTGCCTCAGCCTCCCAAGTAGCTGGAACTACAGGTGCCCGCCACCACCCCCAGCTAATTTTTGTATTTTTAGTAGAGACGGGGTTTGACCATGTTGGCCAGGATAATCTCTCTTGACCTCGTGATCCACCTGCCTCGGCCTCCCAAAGTAGAGTCAGGGTCTCACTATGTTGCCCAGACTGATCTTGAATTCCTAGCTTCAAGTGAACGTGCCAAAGTGCTGACATTACAGGCATGAGTCACCACACACAGCCAAAATTTGTATTTGTAATTTTTTATCATTTTTTTAAAGATGGTCCCCCCAGTAGCCTAAGCTTCAGGCCGCACAAAACCCAGATCTGACCCTAGAGTAGGACAATCCTTGGCCCTACCTCATCCTCACTTCCTCAAGATTTTTAAACCTCTTTAGGCATCAGTTTCCTCATTTGAAAAATAGGTTTATTAATGGTGATTCCTAAGACTCCTGTGAAAACTAAGTGATAAAATGGAAACTGCTTAGCCTACTGCCTAGAAAACCACACTCAATAAATGGTAGTCGTTATGAAGATAGTGATATATTCATTTCCTGACAGTGGAAATCAAATGTGGTGACCACTTCAGTTGGGAGGACTTCCTGATGGCGGGAAACCATGATGACACTGAGGGGCTAAAACATTTGGCTAGAACCATCACCAAGAAAAAGTCTGGTTTTGAAAATGATGCCAGGCACGGTGGGTCACATCTGTAATCCCAGCGCTTTGGGAGGCCAAGGCAAGCAGATTGCCTCAGCCCAGGAGTTCAAGACCAGCCTGGGCAACGTGGCAAAACACTGTCTCTAGCATTGCAACATAGTGAGACCTCATCTCTACAAAAAATACAAAAATTAGCTGAGTGAGGTGGCATGCGCCTATAGTCCCAGCTACTTGGGAGTCTGAGGTGGGAAGATTGCTTGAGCCCAGGAGGTCAAGACTGCAGTGAGCAGTGATCGTGCCGCTGCACTCCAGCCTGGATGACAGAGCAAGACCCTGTCTCAAGAAAAGAAAAGAAAAGAAAAGAAAATGATGATGGAACATTCAAGCTTATAGTGTAGGCTCCACCATAGAGAAAAACGAAGAACAGAGAACCCAGAACTACCTTCATGGATTTCTTTCTAGAAGAATCTCTTTTAATGGATTCTTTCTGTGTTCTATGGGCAGCTGACCCCTCTGCAGACCCATTTATTTATTTATTTACTTATTTACTTTTATTTTTATTTTGAGACAGGGTTTCACTCTGTCACCCAGGCTGGAGTGCAGTGGCATGATCTCAGCTCACTGCAACTTCTGCCTCTTGAGTAGCTAGGATTACAGGAGTGTGCCACCACACCCGGCTAATTTTTTGTATTTTTAGTAGAAACAGGGCTTTGCTATGTTGCCTAGGCTGTGCAGACCCTTTATTTAAACAGATGCAGCATTAGAGGCCTTACAGGTGTTGGTATCAGTTCCTGCACTGGATGGCAGGTTCAGGATTACAGTATTGTTTTCTAAACAGTAAGATACATTATGTAAACTTTCTTTATGTGTGTGGTATTTTTGCAAAATTGTTTAAGCTTAAAAAAAAATAACTGCAGGCCAAGTGCAGTGGCTCACACCTGTAATCTCAGCACTTGGGAGGCCAAAGCAGGAGGATCGCTTGAGCCCAGGAGTTTGAGACCAGCCTCTGCAACATAGTGAGACCCTCATTTCTAAAAAAAAAAAGAAAAAGGGAGGTCGAGGCAACAGAGAGAGACACCATCTCAAACAACAACAAAAACGAGAACACGCAGCATGGGCCTCCCTTATCTCTGTCCCTGATTCACTGTAATTTCCAGGGCCTCCATCTCCACCTTTGTGAAATGGGCCTCTCTAGGGTCTCTTCTGGCTTTAAGTCTATGGAAGTGTACATAAGTGTGTAAGTCTGTGAAGTCTTTGCTAAACCGAACAGAACAATAAGAACTTGAGTCTGACAGCCTGTCTGAACGCCTCCCCACTCAGCAGCAAAATGTATTTCTGTCTTGACATCTAAAATGGAAGCTTAATTGCTGATAAATGGTTGACAACTGGTAAATGCATTTTGGGTGGATTTAGAGAAACTAAATCTATAATGTACATCAGAACATCAGAAGCTGCTCTAGGAAGCTGGCTTCCGGGAATGAAGTAAGGGGCCTATGGGTGATGGGAAGACCCTCAGCCTGACCAGGAAACCTGTGGGGCCCGGGAATGACCGCCCCATTCTCCAGTCCTTCAGTAAGAAGTGACAGCAAAGACAACGTGTGCCATTTATAAGAGGTAGGGACTCTTATTATCCCCAAATCACAGGTGGAGAAACTGAGGCATGGTTGCCCAAATTTAAAAAAAAATATTTATTTGTATTTACTTAGTAAAAAAATTTACCTCCGCCTCCTGGGTTCAAGCGATTCCCCTGCCTCAGCCTCCTGAGTAGCTGGGACTACAGGCACGTGCCACCACGTCCAGCTAATTTTTGTATTTTTTTTAGTAGAGATGGGGTTTCACCATGTTGGCCAGGATGGTATCAATCTCCTGACCTTGTGATCTGCCCGCCTCAGACTCCCAAAGTGCTGGGATTACAGGTGTGAGCCACCACACCAAGCCAAAAAAATTTTTTTTTGAGACAGGATCTCAAAAAAAAAAATATCTTGAGGTTGCAGTCGATGCTGGAATGCAGTGGTGTGATCACAGCTCACTATAGTCTCAACCTTCCTGGCTCAAGTGATCCTCCCACCTCAGCCCTCCCAGTAGCTGGGACTATAGGCATGTGCCACCATGCCTGGCTAACTTTTGTATTTTTTGTAGAGGTGGGGTTTTACCATGTTGCTTGGGCTGGTCTGGAACTCCTGGGCCCAAGTGATACTCCTGCCTCAGCCTCCCAAAGTGCTGGGATTGCAAGTGTGAGTCATGGTGCCTGGTCCCAAATCAAATAATTAAGGTGTGGTGGAGCTGAGACCTGAACCAAGCATTCTGGTTCCAGAGCCCATTCTCTTTTTTTTTTTTTTTTTTTTTTCCAAGATAGAGTCTCTCTCTGTTGCCCAGACTGGAGTGCAGTGGCACTATCTTGGCTCACTGCAACCTCCACCTCCCAGGTTGAAGCATTCTCCTGCCTCAGCTTCCCAAGTAGGTGGGACTACAGGTGCATGGCACCACGCCCGGCTAATTTTTGTATTTTTAGTAGAGATGGGGTTTTGCTATGTTGGCCAGGCTGGTCTCAAACTTCTGACCTTCGCCTGCCTTGGCCTCCCAAAGTGCCGGGATTACAGGCTTAAGCCACTGCACCCAGCCAGATCCCATGCTCTTAACATCCATACTCTACTGTCTTCCAGGATAGCTCTGAAGGAGTGCTATTATTATTTCCAGTTTATGAAGGAGGAAACTGAGGCTCAGAATGATGAAGTGACTTCCCCTAAGGCTGCATAGTATGTAAATGGCAGTGCCAGGCCTCAATTTCTGGTTCGTGTGTTTTCAAAGCCCATGCTGTTCACCATTGTCCCATATTGCCTCTCTTGGTCAGTTACCAAACGGTTACTGTGAGCCCCACTCTGTGCTAGCAGCAGCTGGGAGACAATTTAAGAGAAGATGTTGGAGAAGGACGCACCTGTCTTTGCCCTGGAGCTGCTACTAATTCACTGTGTGACCTGAGGCAAGTCAGAGCCTCTCTCTGGACCCCAAGTCCCATTTGTAATCGAGAGGCTGAGTGACGTCCCAGACTGTGGCCAGGAAACATCTGGTGACACAGGATAAGGAGATAGGGCTTGGCAAAGAGCAGAAGAAGAGACTTTAGATGATCAGACTCCCAAGGAGGACAGAAGACCTTCAGGGTGGAAATGACCCAAAGCTTAAATCAGAAAAGCCCCCTTTCTCCATTCCTGTTTCCTCACTTCTTCCCAGAGAAGAAAGATCAGAAAAGGAGGTGAGAAAAAAGGGCTGGGGAAAGGTCTGTTAGTTTTCTGTGACTACTGTAACACATTTCCACAAACTTGGTGGCTTAAAACAACAGAAGTTGCCAGGTACAGTGGCTCACGCCAGTAATCCCAGCAATTTGGGAGGCTGAGGCGGGAGGACTGTTTGAGCCCAGGAGTTCAAGACCAGCCTGGGCAATATAATGAGACTTGCTCTACAAAAAAAAAAAAAAAAAACTCAAAAAATTAGCCCATAGCCCATGTTGTGGCATGTGCCTATGGTCCCGGCTACATGCGAGGCTGAGGCAGGAGGATCGTTTGAGCCCAGGAGATTGAGGCTGCAGTAGGCCATGATCAGGCCACTGCACTCCAGCCCAGGTGACAGAGCAAGACTCTGTCTCAAAAAACAATAGCCGGGTGTGGTGGCTCATGCTTGTAATCCCAGAACTTTAGGAGGCCGAGGTGGGTGGATCACATGAGATCAGGAGTTCAAGACCAGCCTGGCCAGCATGGCAAAACCTGTCTCTACTAAAAATATGAAAATTAGCTGGGCGTGGTGGTGCATGTCTGTAATCTCAGTTACTGTGGAGGCTGAGGCACGAGAATTGCTTGAACCCGGGAGGTCGAGGTTGCAGTGAGCCATGATCGCGCCACTGCACTCCAACCTGCGCGACAGAGTGAGACTGTCTCAGCAAGAGCAACAGCCACAGAAGTTTATTTTCTCACAATTCTAGAGGCCAGAAGTCCTAAATCAAGGCAGTACTCCCTAAGGAGGCTCAAGGGGTGAGTCTATTCCTTGCCTCTTCAGCTTCTGGTAGCTGGTGGCCTTCCTTAGCTTGTGGCTTTTTTTGTCTCTCGTCTGTCTTCACATGGCCTTCTTCTCTGTCTGGCCAGCATCCCTCGCCTTTCTCTTATAAGGTTACTTGTGATTGGATTTAGGACCCACCGGGATAATCGAAGATAATCTTCTCAATCTCAAACCCTAAACTTAATGAAATCCGCAAAGACCCTTTTACAAAATAAAGTAATATTCACAGGTTCTCAGAATTAGGATATAGTTTTGGGTTGTTTTTTTTTTTTTATTTTTTTTGGTTTTGATTTTTTGAGACAGGATCTCAGGCTGGAGAGCAGCGGAGTGATCATAGCTCACTGCATCCTTGAACTCCTAGGCTCAAGCCATCTCCTGCCTCAGCCTCCTGAATAGCTAGGACTACAGGCATGCACTAACATGCCTGACTAATTTTTAAATTTTGTAGAAATGAGATCTTGCTATGTTGCCCAAGCTGGTTCGGAACTCCTGGCTTCAAGCGATGCTCCTGCCTCAGCTTCCCAAAGTGCTGGGATTACAAGCGTAAGCCACTGTCTCTGGACCGGACATATTTTGAGGGACAATTTTTCAACCTACTAGAGAGGGGAAAGAAAGAGAGAGAAATGAAGTTGAAAGAAGGGGAAGGGCACCACCAGCACTGATTTGGGAGCTGCTCGTCTGTGCCAAAATGCCGAGTAATTGCCCTCTCTCCCTGGTCTTGTTCCTCAGTCAGTCTGTACAAATCTCTAGGATGCTCCCAGCTGGAAGGTCCATATTCTGCTCTTCTGAGTCCCCCAGTGCTTAGCAGCAGCTTTACAACACTGGCTGGGCTTGCTGCGGCGGGAATCCTAACAGACAATGTGGGATAGGTATAGGGGTTTGGAGACCTGGGTTCTGGGTCTGGCTGTGCCAGCAGCTTTCTGTTGGCCATGGAGCCAGACACGGCTCTTCCCCGCGCCTTACTCCTGTCCACACACCTCTGCCCATGCTGCTTTCTTCTCTTGGGTGTCTTTTCCACCCTCTATCCCTTCTTCAATCTCAGCTTCCCTATGTCTTCCGGAGATCCTTACCTAACTCCCAGGGTGGGGCTGGAAGCTGACACCCTGACAATGGGCAAATGCGTTTTGTTTTGAGTGGCTTAAAAAGACTAAATCTATAATATCCCTGAAATGGGGTACCTCAAGTGGCCCACCCATGAGTACCTTAAGTGGCCAAGAGCCTGGAGTCTGACTGCTTGGGTTCAAATCAAGGCTCTGCCACTTACTATCTATATGGCTTTGGGAAAGTTACTCACCCTTTTTGTGCCTCAGTTTCCTCATCTGTAAAATGAAAGTAACAAGAATAACATCTGTCATCTAGTGTTATAATCATAACTAAATGAGCTGTTATCTGTAAAGTGCTTAGGGCTGGGCCTGCCATGAGTTAAGCACATATTTAATACTAATTATCATCATCATTAGTTGTATCCTCAGGGTCAGGCACAGGGCAGACTTGTGAAAGTGTTGATGGAAATCAGGTGATTTCCAGGTTCTTTCCAGTTTTTTTTTTTTTTTTTTTTTTTTTGAGACAGAGTTTTGCTCTCGTTGACCAGGCTGGAGTGCAATGGTGCAATCTCGGCTCACTGCAACCTCTGCCTCCTGGGTTCAAGTGATTCTCCTGCCTCAGCCTCCCGAGTAGCTGGAATTACAGGCGTGCACCACCACAACCAGCTAATTTCGTATTTTTAGTAGAGACAGGGTTTCTCCATGTTGGTCAGGCTGGCCTTGATCTCCCGACCTCAGATGATCCGCCCACCTCGGCCTCCCAAAGTGCTGGGCTTACAGGCATGAACCACCACGCTTGCGCTTGGCCTAAGTTCTTTCCAGTTCTGCACATGCTTTTTTTTTTTTTTTTTTTTTGAGACAGAGTTTTGCTCTGTCACCCAGGCTGGAGTGCAGTGGCGTGATCTCAGCTCACTGCAACCTCCACCTCCCGGGTTCAAGCGATTCTCCTGCCTCAGCCTCCTGAATAGCTGGGATTACAGGTGTCCTCCACCACGCCCAGCTAATTTTTGTGTTTTTAGTAGAGATGGGGTTTCACCTTGTTGGCCAGGCTGGTCTAGAACTCCTGACCTCAGGCGGTCCGCCTGCCTCGGCCTCCCACAGTGCTGGGATTACAGGTGTGAGCCACTGCTCCTGGCCTAAGTTCTTTCCAGTTCTGCACACGCCCCAAGGTTGTGCCAGTGGCGAGATGGAACAGGAAAAGCCAGGCAGCAGCTACAGTGATGTAGACAGTGATTTGAGCACACGCAAGCTTGGACTGGTGGGGAGCGTGGCCAAGCGCCACATCTGCGATCCTGGTTCTTTGCAGAAACCATCCTGTCTCCTCTTTCTTCAGCCTCAGCCATCCCCTTTAGGAGTTGGCTGAGGATTCACTGTCTGAAAGCTGTCAAGAGCCTGAGCAGGTCAGCAGGTGACCAGCCCAGAGGAAGCCCTTTCTTCAGTTTCCTCAGGTGGCCACAGTGGTAAATGACACAGGAGAAAAGAGGCTGGGCCAAAAAAATGCCTGCAGCTTTGCAGGGAGACCTAGAGTCTGCTGTGAGTGAGCAGTTCCCTCCCTCCCATGTCCCTCCCCACACATGTTTTCCCGCAGGTTGCAACCTTTTTTATTTTTATTTTTGCCTTCATGGACCAGTGTTAGGAACCTCTGGCATTGATGGATGGAGAACCAGAAACACACATGATTTGGGGGCCTAAAAGATGATTTTTGTTATTTTATTTATTTGTATATGCTCTGCTTAAAAAAAAAAATTGATTCAAAACACGATGAGGCTATTCAGAGTGACCTAGCCTAGGCTGGCGCTGGGCAAAGTTGTGTTTCCATCTTCCTGCCCCCAGGACATAGACCTTCCTAACCCAGGTCCCTAGATGGTGGCCTCTCTCAGCTGCACACCAGCCAAGCCCAGCTGAGAGTTGGCTTGTCTAGTGATCTTTCTCAGAACTATTTACATTTGAGAAGCATGGGAAACCCCAGCACCCCACTCCTTCCAGGCCACATTTCCCAGGAGCCCAAAACTCTGGGAGATGGTACCAGATAATCTTTCATACATTCAATCAACAAATGTTTGCTGGTGCCAGGGCTGGAGATACAAAAGAGAAAATGAGGATCCCGCCTTCAAAGCCTCACAAGTTATTGGGGAGATGTGCAAGCTACCAATAAGATAATTATAATAATAGAAAAGGTAACAAAACACCACAGAAGGCCAATAACAGGAACTGACATTTGCTGACCTCCTGTGGCTGGGAGCTCTGCTATGGACTTTTATCATCCACAAACACACTGAAACCTCACAACGGCCCTGTGAAACCCCCCATTTTACACATGAGCAAATTGAGGCTCTGAGAACTACAGAAATCTGGCACAGGTCCCACCGCTCATAAGTGACTAAGTGAGATCTGTCAGGCTGAACTCTGTCTGAAAAGACAGGGAGGCTTCATGGAGGAGGCAGCTTTTAAATTGAGACTTGGAGGATGAGTAGGAGGTGGCCAGATCAAAGAGTTGAGGGAGAAGAGAGAGACAGATGACAACTACAGTTGGTGAGAACCAACGAAAACTCAGCAACTTTAAGGAGTAGGGGAGAGCCAATACTCCTTCTTCTTCTCTTCACCTCCCATGGTCCAGAGTTGCTCACCCCTGGTCCAGAGCCTGCCCAGGGCATTCATACCCGCACCTGGAAGCCCATGTCATCTGCGGAGGGATGTTCTCTTCCTTGCTTCCCTAGCTGGGAGAATTTCTGGGAGGCAGAGTGACAAGAGTACCTGTTCTGGGACTGCCATGGTCTGAATGTTTATGTCCCACCCCCTCGATTCCTATGTTAATCCTCACTCCCTATATGATGCTATTAGGAGGTGTGGCCTTTTGGAGCTGATTAGGTTTGGGGATGGAGCCCTCATGGCTGGAATTAGTGCCCTGTTGAAAGAGACCCAAGAGAGACCCCTCACTCCTTCTACCATGTGTGAACATGTTAATGCTCTATTTAATAATGTATTGAGATACATGCAGTTAGAGCAAGAACTAGTTTAATGTTAATAACCAAGTATCATAATTATTATTACTTATTATTTCTAGGCTTAAACTTGACTTAGGGCTCTGGCTAGGAGAGAAAATATTTTCAACCCATTTTGACCTCTTAACAGTCTAAAACTTCCTGGGATGTATCTCTAAATACGTCTGTGGGGATTCAAAGCACCTGAGCAGTGAAACTCCTTAAACGTGGCTTTCCTAAGGAGCCAATGGTGTCCTCATAGCCATAAAGTCTAATCTGAAGATATAAAGGAGGCACGATCTGGGTCTCCTTGCTGTGTTCCCATCTGGGCCCTCACCAGACACTGAATCTGCCAGTGCTTTGATCTTGGACTTCCTGGCCTCCAGAAGTGAGAGAAATAAATTTCTGGCTGTTTGTTTGTTTGTTTTGAGACAAAGTTTCACTCTTGTCACCCAGGCTAGAGTGCAATGGCACAGTCTCAGCTCACTGCAACCTCTGCCTCCAGGGTTCAAGTGATTCCCCTGCCTCAGCCTCCCAAGTAATTGGGATTATAGGCTCTTGCCACCATGCCCAACTAATTTTTGTATTTTTACTAGAGACAGGGTTTCACCATGTCAGTCAGGCTGGTCTCAAACTCCTTACCTCAGGTGATCCACCTGCCTCGGCCTCCCAAAGTGCTGGGATTACAGGTGTGAGCCACCGTGCCTGGCCAATTTATGTTGTTTACAAACTACCCAGTCTATGGTCTTTTATTATAGCAGCCGGAACAAACTAAGACAGGGACCAAACCCACCTGGGTTCAAATCCCAACTTTGCAACTTCCTAGCGGTGTGAGCCAATTGCCCTTCCCTCCATGAGCCTCAATTACTTCGTCTGTAACAGGGGATAATAGGATCTCCTAAGCATGATTAACCGAGATGAGGTAGGCACATCTCCAGGCAGTGGACATAGCACAGTAAATGGCAGCTGTTATTGTTATTAGGAGGTATGTGTAAGAACACTTCGATTCTAAGTAGTTAATTTGGAGACTGAAACATTTTCCATGGGAGCAGATGCCCAGTGGCGCTAATGACAATCTGTGGGCAAAAAAATCTCCGCAGGATGCACCCAGGATTAAATCAAAGGAGGTAATTCATGGATAGAAAGTGCTCAGACCAGTGTCTAGCATGGACTGGGTGGTGCTCCAAAAATGAGAGCTCTGCCTGATATTTACAATTCAACGAGCTTTCTTATGGAGACTTAAAATGGCTTGAGCACAATGTAAATAACCATGGTTTACAGGAGATATCTTTTCAGGAATTCATCTCATGTTCTCCATCAAGGGACCCCTGTCTTGTGCAACCAGTTTATCTCTCTTTACAAGCCTTATTAGGTTCTGTCTGTGTACTGTCAAGAAAAGTTACTTTTTGGCAAGCTTGAATGGGAAAAGGGATATGATTGCTTTAAAACCAGAGATCTGGTGTGTGAGGTTGCCATGGAGACTATTTAATGTAAACTTTATTTTACAGCATGCTCAGCTAAGTAACTGGTCAGGAGGGAAGGGGAGAAGCTACAAGCAATTTCCTCCAAAAAAAGAAGAGAAAAAAAAAATCACTAGAGAAAAGCTAGCAGATGAAGAGAAATCTTTTTCCACTCAGGGAATGGCAATTGAAAGGTTCATGCTTCTGGTAAGAGCAGAAACTGCATGGTTTGGTGCTTTCTTTCCTTTCTCTTTTTTTCTTCTTTCTGTGGATTGAAATACACAAAAGAAAATAGGAAATAGGGGGAAATAGGAGCAGAGAAAGAAGAGGAAACAGCAAAGCTGATTAGTACTCCCAATTGAAAAGATATAGTCTTTATGGCTATGAATAGGACAGCATTGGCTCCTAAGGAAAGCCATGTATAAGGGCTTTTATTGCTAAGGGGTTTTTAAGCCCCACGGAAATTTAGATATACATCCCGGGAAGTTTTAGACTGTTAAGAGGTGAAAAATTTGTTTAAAGATATATTCTCCTCTAGCCAGATCTCTGAGTCAAGGTTAAGCCTACAGTAATAAAAAATAGGTAAGAATTAGTGATACCTGGCTATTTATGGTAAATGAATTCTTGCACTAACTACATACATCTTAATATATATTATATAGAGTATTAACATTTTACTAGTGTTTTATTGGTCTTTTAAAATTCTTTATTCTTTTTTTAAATTTTTATTTTTTAGAGACAGAGTCTCATTTTGTCACCCAGGCTGGAGCACAGTGACACTATTGATCAAAGCTCACTGCCGCCTCTGATTCCTGGGCTCAAGTGATCCTCTCATCTCAGCCTCCCGAGTAGCTGGAACTACAGGTGCGCACCATTATGTCTGGCGAATTTTAAAAATTTTTTGTAAAGACAGGGTTTTGCTGTGTTGCCCAGGCTGGTCTTGAACTCCTGAGCTCAAGTGATCTTCCCAGCTTGGCCTCCCAAAGTGTTGGGATGACAGGTGTGAGCCACTGTACCTGGCCAGTCTTTTGCTTTTTATTTATTTATTTTTTAGAGATGAGGTCTGTCTATGTTACCGAGGCTGGCCTTGAACTCCTGGACTCAAGGATTCCACCTCCTTAGCCTCCCAAGTAGCTGGGACCGCAGGCACATGTGACCACACCCAGCTCATTAGTCTTTCTTTTTTTTGAGACGAAGTCTCGCTCTGTCACCCAGGCTGGAGTGCAGTGCTGCGATCTCGGCTCACTGCAAGCTCCACCTCCCGGGTTCACGCCCTTCTCCTGCCTCAGCCTCCCGAGAAGCTGGGACTACAGGCGCCCGCCACCATGCCCAGCTTATTTTTTGTTTTTAGTAGAGATGGGGTTTCACCGTATTAGCCAGGATGGTCTTGATCTCCTGACCTCGTGATCCTCCTGCCTCGGCCTCCCAAAGTGCTGGGATTACAGGCGTGAGCCACTGCGCCCGGCTTCATGAGTCTTTTTAAAAAGCAAGGTTTCTCTATTCATTAACCACTCCATTCACTAACTAATCTTCTGCTAAGCTTTTGAGCCATCAGTCAGTTGAAAAATATTTATTGAGTGTTTAATGTTTGCCAGAGCCAGTGCTAAGCCTATGGGTATAGTAGGAGGTAGTCAAAGTAGGCAGGGGCCTGAATGGATTTTATAGTCTAGAAAGGAAGGCAAATCGTCGATGAAAAATTACATAATTGTATTATAGTTGTGGTAAAGGCCAGAAAGCACAAATCCAATGATGTACAATCCTGGGCAAACAGAATGTGAGAAGTATGAGTCTAAAAGCAAGTATGAAACATCACTCAGTCCAAATGTGAGTCTCAGACCAAAGCATGAGTCTCAGAACTAAGAACTGGAATCCTGTGCACATGCCTTCCGATTCTGCACATTTATGTATTTATTTTCATTTATTTATTTTTGAGACAGGGTCTCACTCTGTTGCCCAGGTTGGAGTGCAGTGGCGTGCTCTTGACTCACTTCAACCTCCACCTCCCAGGTTCAAGCAATTTTTGTGCCTCAGCCTCCTGAGTAGCTGGGACCACAGGCATGCCCGGCTAATTTTTGTATTTTTTGTAAAGACTGGGTTTGCCTTGTTGCTCAGGCTGGTCTCAAACTCCTGATCTCAAAGTGATCCACTGGCCTCAGTCTCCCAAAGTGCTGGGATTACAGGTGTGAGCCACCATGCCCTGCTTTTTTTTTTTTTTTTTTTTAAACAGCGTTTCATTTTGTCACCCAGGCTGGAGTGCAATGGCACGATCATGTCTCACTGCAGACTTGACCTCTTGGGCTCCGGTGATCCTCCCACCTCAGCCCCCCGAGTAGCTGGGACTACAGGCATGCAGACCACCATGCCCAGCTAATTTTTGCATTTTTTGTAGAGATGAGGTTTTGTCATGTTGCCCAGGCTGGTCTTGAACTCCTAGGCTCAAGCTTTCTGCCTGCCTCAGTCTCACAAAGTGCTGGGATTATAGATGTGAGCCACCCTGCCTGGTCTAGAAAATTTAAATTTAAATTGTTTGTTTGTTTATTTTAGTGTCCATTATATGCAACGTACAAAACAGACATGATCCTTGCCCTCAACAAGCTTGTACTCTAAGTGGGGAGACAGATATTGAGCCCTTATTATGGGCCTGGCAGCAGGTGAAGAAGTTACATATATTGTCTCATTTAAACTTCACACTAACTTTATCAGATAGGTACTATTATTACCCCCATTTGTGTGTATGTATGTGTGTGTGTGTGTGTGTGTGTGTGTGTGTGTGTGTGTATATATATATATATATATATATGAAACCAAAGAAGCCAGCCCATTTTTCTTTTTTCTTTTTTAATTTTTTTTGACGGAGTCTTACTCTGTCACACAGGCTGGAGTGCAATGGTGCTATCTCGGCTCACTGCAATCTCCATCTTCCAGGTTCAAGTGATTCTTCTGCCTCAGCCTCCTGAGTAGCTGGGAGTACAGGTGCTTGTCACCACATCCGGCTAATTTTTGTATTTTTCGTAGAGACGGGGTTTTGCCATGTTGGCCAGACTGGTCTTGAACTCTTGACCTCAGGTGATCCACCCACCTCGGCCTCCCAAAGTGCTGGGATTGCAGGCGTGAGCCACCGTGCCCGGCCCCCAACCAATTTTTCACATGGGAAATGGAGTCACAGATTAGTGAAGCAACTTGCTCAAGGTCACACTAGTTAGTGGTGGATCAGAGATGTAAAGCCAGACAGTGAGGTTTCAGGGCCTTGCTGCCAGGCTTCGTGCTTCCAATCAGGCTGTGTGAGCTGCTGGTTGAAACTTCTTAGGCTCTTGGTCAGAAATTTGGAAGCATCATACTATGGAAGTGGTGGGAATAGCTTGAATTCAGCACAGAAATCCCCAAGGTTCAGAGGGGTTCCTGGGCAAAAAGAAAATCCCTTCCATTCCCCAGTGTTGGAGTTTGGCATGTCTTACCCCATCATTTTTCAGATGAGCCACCATTTGGACCTACTCTGAGAACTCAGGAAGCATTTAACAAACCTCATGCACTGGAGGGGAAGGATGGTTATGGGGTACCCAGATTAGCTGGGCCGTGCCAGGCCTGTTTCCAGGATCACAGGAAGAGAGCAGCCACCAAGCACATGTGGCCCATGGGGATGGGCCTGGGAAAAGGAGAGAACCATAGGAGGCCGTGGGAAAGAGGGTACAGAGACCACAACCCTGGGCTGGGACTCTTGTGGGTCCTGCTTGGAAGTGACCCACTGTGTGGCTTCAGGCAGTCACTGTGTAGCACAGGCAGTCACTGCTTCCCTGAACCTCGGTTTCCTCTTCCGGCTTTTCCCACTGCTTCCACAGTACAATGGGTTGTTTTGTTTTTTAATTTTTTATTTCTATAGCGTATTGGGGGAACAGGTGGTGGTTGGTTTATGATTAAATCCTTTAGTGGTGATTTGTGAGATTTTGCTGCACCCATCACCTGAGCAGTATACACTGCACCCAATTTGTAGTCTTTTATCCCTCACCCCCTTCCCACCCAAATATTTTTTTGTTTGTTTTTCTGTTTTTGAGACAGAGTCTCACTCTGTTGCCCAGGCTAGAGTGCAATGGTGTGATCTCAGCTCACTGTAATCTCTGGTTCCCGGGTTCAAGCAATTCTCCTGCCTCAGCCTCCTGAGTATCTGGGACTACAGGTGCACGCCACCACCATGCCCAGCTAATTTTTATATATTTTTAGTAGAGACGGGGTTTCACCATGTTGGCCAGGGTCTCGAACTCCTGGCCTCAAGTGATCTGCCCGCCTCGGCCTCTCAAAGTGCATGGATTACAGGTGTGAGCCACCGTGTCCAGCATGATGTTTCCAAATGCCTGACCAATTGCCTAGGATGAGGAAATGGAGGCAACGTGTTTGACCTTGCTCAAGGTCACACGGCTAAGAAGCGAAGAGCCTGGACACAAACCCAGGTTCTCATCCCCATCTACCCCAGTCCTTCCCATACTCAAAGGCGCAGCTCTCGCACTGAGCCAGCCTCCCAGAGCAGGGGACTAGCTTGTTCTCAGGTGACCTTTCTCCCTAACCCCTGCAGACCACCCCAAGAGCCCCTTCAGGGCCAGAACTAGGTACTGTCCCCTCACCCAGCCCAACCCACCGCTGGGCACTCAACAGAATGGGCTTGCGATTAGTGGATGCAACTATTTCCCGGAAAAATAACTAAAACGAACCTGGCATTTGCAGCCTCAGCTGTCGGGGTGGCAAGCACTGCTTCGCTTACTTCTGAAATAATTAATGTCAGTGCTTGTCTAATCTCACTTGAGGTGTGAGGAGCCAAAGAACAAGGAGGAGAGTTGCTGTCTATGACCCACAAGGGATATAGAAGGCACTCTTTTTTTTTTTTTCTGTCTCAGGTTTATTTGTACAAATAGCACAGTAGGACCCCAGCCCCATGCAGACGGCAGCCCAGAGGGGTTGCACTAGTCCTTCTGTCCTCACATCGGCAGACACAGATCTCTACTCTGAAGCCTTTGTGGGTGCCTGGGCACCTTTGGGAGCCTGAACTGGAACTGAAGCTGGAGCTGCTGCCTGGGCCTTGGTTTGATCCTTGGCCTTTGGCCGGCACAGCCTGAGCCCCTTGACAATGCGGGCATGAGCACGCTTTCCAAGCTTGGGGTGGGCAAGGTAGGCAAGTCGATCGAGCTTGCGACTGACACCCTTTGGGATCTTGGGCTTAACCTCCTTGGGCTCTACGAGGGCCTCGATAGCCTCAGCACGTGCACTCATGGCTTGGCACTGTTGGCCTGCAACTTCTTTAGGACCTTCTTGTTGTGCTTCCTGGCAAAGCGCATGTTCCTCAGGAATTTGGGGTCTACCCCCTTAAGAGATTCGTATCTTTGTCATCGGGGTTTCTTGATACCATTTCTGTGCCATTTGCGGGACTGGTTGTGTGTGGGGTGGTTCTTGGACTTGGCCATGTCTGCACCTTAAGCCGTGGCTCCCCTAGAGGGCTATTTTGATAAACTGGGCCTTAGAATCTTGGCTGAGACAGCCCCTGATTCTTTTTTTTTTTTTTTTTTTTGAGGCAGAGTCTCACTCTGTCGCCGGGGCTGGAGTGCAGTGGCCAGATCTCAGCACTGCAAGCTCCGCCTCCCGGGTTTACGCCATTCTCCTGCCTCAGCCTCCCGAGTAGCTGGGACCACAGGCGCCCGCCACTTCGCCCGGCTAGT
>NW_016808328.1:2140917-2169329 GCF_001698545.2 Rhinopithecus bieti
CGTGTTAGCCAGGATGGTCTCGATCTCCTGACCTCGTGATCCGCCCGTCTCGGCCTCCCAAAGTGCTGGGATTACAGGCTTGAGCCACCGCGCCCGGCCTACAGCCCCTGATTCTTGCTTTTCGGGCTTCAATATGGCAGACAGTTGGCCCGCAGTTCTCACTGAACCAGCTAGTCGTGTTATCGCCTGGAAGAAACAACTCTAGACGTGCTTTCCCTCATACTCAGGCCCACACATTCCCACACAAACGCACATGCATGCAGTGCCCCTCCAGCTCACGTCTCGAGGTTACTCCCAGGGTTACAGCTCATTCAGGACAGAGGAATTGCTGTGACCTCACAGTGCCGCCTCCCACTTGCTGTGATCCCACTGAGCCTAAGGCCAGTGACTTCAGATGTGGCATCCACCCTGTGCCAGGCTCACTGGCAGCATCATGCCTCTCACAAAATCTTCATGAAGAGGTGCTTATTCGCCCTCACCCCCATTTTCCAGATGAGGAGACTGAGGCTTAGAGAAGTTAAATCACCTGGCTGGAATCTCATACATAGTATGTGGCAGAGATAGGGCTGAAGACCAGGTCTCCGGGACTCTGATGCACATAACCAGTAAATCAATCCAAGAGAGCCAGCATGTTGGCGGAAACCAAGCTGGCTGGAGATCCCACTGCGACTAACCATGTAAGACTCAGCCCAGCCCTTCATGGTATGTGGGAATGAAGCATCACAGGGAATGAAGCCCTACAACTGTCTACCCCTGCCAAAATAACAAAAATGCAACTCTCAGGGGCCCCAACAGAACTGACACCCAGGCAGCCGTGGGGAGCTGGAAGGGCCTCTGCCTGGTCTGCCTCCTTGAGGGCAGAGGCTGGCACTGGGTTCCAGGAGCCTCCTGTGCCTCCCCCTGCTCCTGTCTCTCCCATTCCGTTTCCCAAAACATCCCCCCGATCTCTTTAACATCCTGGGAAGTCTGCATCTTTCTCACCTCTGCAGGAGGGTGCTTGGAGAGTCAAGGCTGTTGGGTTAAAAATACAGAACCTGAAACTTCTGAAGACAAGGAAAGCAACATCCAACCTGCACAGTAGATCTCAGGGTGACAAGAGAAGGTCTTCTGCTGTGTCTGAGATACTGAGAATTTGCATGAAAATCTTCCAGACCAGAGTCATCAGCTCAAAATTATTAAGCATTGTGACAACAAATAAAAACAACAGCAATTTATTTTTAATACTCTTTTTTAAATTATGGAAGTTATGCATGGTCATGTGTAAAGAACATTTTTCTCTTTTTTTGTTTGTTTGTTAATTTAGTTTGAGACAGGGTTTTGCATTTATCACCTAGCCTGGAGTGCACTGGCAAAATTATAACTCACTGTAGCCCCGAACTGCTGGGCTCAACCGATCCCCCTTCCTCAGCCTCTGGGGTAGCTGGGACTACAGCCTTGAGCCACCATGCTTGGCTAATTTTTGAAGTTTTGTCTAGAGATGAGATCTACTATGTTGCCCAGGCTTGTCTTGAACTCCTGGCTTCAAGCATCCTCCCACCTTGGCCTCCCAAAGTGCTGGGGTTATAGCAGGCCACTGAGCCTGGCCATTCTTTTTTTTTAATGCCTAAACAAAGATATGTGTGTGTGTGTATAGTGTTAGGATGTTTTGTTCCTTTTTCTACAAAATAATCATTCTATATTTTTCTGGAATATACTTTTTTTCATTTAATAATATATAGTGGACAGCTTTCTAATATATTTAGATCTATTAATTAATCTACAATTTTATTAAGTAATTCACATGATTCAAAATTCCAGAGGTTCACAAGAATATTCCAAAATGAGCCTCCCTCTCACCACTACCCCAGGTACCCGGTTATCTCTCCAAAAGCTTCCAGTGTTACCTTTCTTGTGCATACTTCCAGGGCTGCATTAAGCATGGATAAGCAATTATGTATATGCATTGCCCCTCCTGTTTTACAAAAGAGGACATACTATATGTCTTGTATATATAATAGATACTGTTGTGCACCTTGCCTTTTTTTTTTTTTTCGAGACAGGGTCTTAAAGGCTCACGATTGTGCCACTGCACTCTAGGCCCAGACTTGGAGTGCAGTGATACAATCATGGCTCACTGCAGCCTCGACTTCCTGGGCTTAAGCAGTTCTCCCATCTCAGCCTCCCAAGTAGTTGGGACCACAGGTGTGTGCCATCACACTCAGCTAATTTTTGTAAGTTTTTTGGAGAGATGGGATTTCACCATGTTGCCCAGGCTGGTCTCGAAGCCCTGGGCTCAAAGGATTCGACCACCTCACACGCCCAGATTGCTGGGGTTATAGGCGTGAGCCACTGCACCCGGCCTGACCTTGCTTTTTTCACTATAATACCATGTCCTAGTGGCCATTATATCCATATGCAATATTTCATTCTTTTTAGTAGCTAGTAACATCCTATGTGAGATATGTAGACTCATTCATTCAGCTTTCTCTCACTTTGCTCGTTGCGGTTATGAGTGCTCCAGTGAATCTCCTTGCACACGTATCTTTAATAAAAACACTCATACTTGTATTTCCTAGAAGTGGAATTGCTGTGTCAAAAAGTAGGCGTTTTAATTTTTAATAATTTAGTTATTAATTATGTATGCATGTTTTGAATTTTAATAAATAATATCAGATGATTTTCTCAAAGATTGTAGCAAGTTTAAAGCATGATTTTATGATCTGTGAATTGTATTTCAATTTTTAAAAAAGAGCAATTTTAAAAAAATATTAGCTGGGACTGGGCACGGTGGCTCACGCCTGTAATCCCAGCACTTTGGGAGGCCGAGGCGGGCGGATCACCTGAGGTCGGGAGTTCGAGACCAGCCTGACCAACATGGAGAAACCCTGTCTTTACTAAAAATACAAAATTGTCCGGGCATGGTGGCACATTCCTATAATCCCAGCTACTAGGGAGGCTGAGGCAGGAGAATCACTTGAACCTGGGAGGTGGAGGTTTCAGTGAGTCGAGGTTGTGCCATTGCACTCCAGCCTGGGCAACAAGAGTAAAACTCCGTCTCAAAAAAAAAAAAAAAAAAACATTAGTGCATGCCTGTAGTCCCAGTTACTCAGGAGGCTGAGGTGGGAGGCTCGCTAGAGCCCAGGGTTTGAGGCTGCAGTGCACCATGCTGATGCCTGTGAGTAGCCACTGTACTTTATGCTGGGCAACATAGGGAGGCCTCGTCTCTAAAAAAAAAAAAAAAAAAAAAGGGTAGCAATTTGTGGCTCATTAACACTTCCCCATATATTACTAATTGTTTAAATTGTTGTCAATATTGTAAGAGAAAAATTGTATCTCCTGGTTGTAAATATGCGTCCCTGGCCTCCCTGTGAGGGTGAGCACCATCTCCTAAGTGTTTTGGCCACTCGCAGTCAACTTCTATGAATTCTCTGTGTCCTTTGCCCATTTGCCTATTTTTCTAGTGGGTTTTTTGTCTTCTTCTTATGCATGTCTATTTTTTTTTTTTTTTTTTTTTTTTTTTTTTTGTGAGACGGAGTCTCCTTCTGTCTCCCAGGCTGGAGTGCAGTGGCATGATCTCAGCTTACTGCCCCTCTGCCCCTGGGGTTCAAGCGATTCTTGCGCCTCAGCCTCCCAAGAAGCTGAGATTACAGGCGTGTGCCACCATACCCAGCTAATTTTTGTGGGTTTTTTTTTGTTTGTTTGTTTTTTGAGACAGAGTCTCGCTCTGTCACCCAAGCTGGAGTGCAGTGGCGCAATCTCGGCTCACCACAACCTCCACCTCCCAGGTTCAAGTGATTCTCCTGCCTCAGCCTCCCAAGTAGTTGGGATTACAGGTGCCTACCATCACACCTGGTTAATTTTTGTATTTTTAGTAGAGACAGGGTTTCACCATGTTGGCCAGGCTGGTATCAAACTCCTGACCTCAGATGATCCGCCTGCCCCGGCCTCCCAAAGTGCTGGGATTACGGGTGTGAGCCACCTCGCCCAGCCCCTATGCACTTCTTAGGATAATTCTTTGTATGAACCCTTTGCTTTAAGTGGAAATATTTGTCCCTAATCTGTTATTTTGGCTTTGTTTGCAGTGTCATTGCCATAAAGAAAAATTTATTTTTTGCATAGTCACATCTGTCAAGCATAATATTTTAAGAAAATAAATTTATTTTATCTGTAAAAATACACATTTATTTAATAGTGTGATTTCTAGGAATGTTGATTTTGCTTGCTAGTCATATGCTTTACCATTCTAGGTAAAGTGGAAAATAGAAAATAACAATCAGTTGATAACATCAAGCTTGTTCACATTCCTTTGTTTCAAATGACTCTCCTGCCTCCAGACGGTGATGATGATGGTGATGATGAAAACACCTACTCTGCACCAGCTGCTGTGCTAAACTCTTCACACACATTATCTCACTTCATCCTTACAGCAGCCTTCAGAGGTAGGGTTTCTTTTGTTTTATTTTTTTGTACCCTTTAATTTATTTATTTAGAGACAGGATCTGGCTCTGTTTTCCAGGCTGGAGTGCAGTGGTACAGTCATAGCTCACCGAAACCTTGAATTCCTGGGCTCAAGTGAGCCTCCCACCTCAACCTTCTGAGTAACTGGGACTACAGACGTACTCCACCATGCCCAGCTAATTTTTTGTTTGTTTGTGTCTTTTAGAGACAGAGGGGTCTCACTGTGTTGCCCGGGCTCATTTTCAAAATTGAAATACAATTCACAGATCATAAGTTTATCTTTTTAAAGTGTACCATTCAGGCCGGGTACGGTGGCTCATGCCTGTAATCCCAGCACTCTGGGAGGCCGAGGTGGGCAGATCACAAAGTCAGGAGATCGAGACCATCCTGGCTAACACGGTGAAACCCCATCTCTACCAAAAATACAAAAAATTAGCCAGGTGTGGTGGTGAGCACCTGTAGTCCCAGCTACTCGGGAGGCTGAGGTAGGAGAATGGCGTGAACATGGCAGGTAGAGCTTGCAGTGAGCCGAGATCGTGCCACTGCACTCCAGCCTGGGCAACAGAGCGAGACTCTGTCTCAAAAACAAACAAACAGACAAAAAATTAGGCCGGGCGCAGTGGCTCGCACCTGTAATCCCAGCACTTTGGGAGGCCGAGGCAGGCAGATCACCTGAGGTCAGGCTGTTCAAGACCAGCCTGACCAACATGGAGAAACCTACTAAAAATACAAAATTAGCCAGGTGTGGTGGCACATGCCTGCAACCCCAGCTACTCGGGAGGCTGAGGCAGGAGAATCATTTGAACCTGGGAGGTAGAAGTTGCAGTGAGCTGAGATGGTGCCATTGCACTCCAGCCTGGGCAACAAGAGCGAAACTTCATCTCAGAAAAAAAAAAAAAAAAAAGCCAGATTTGCGCGGCGTGGGCGGCCCTGTAATCCCAGCGCTACTTGGGGGCCTGAGGCAATGGGAGAATTGCTTGAACTCTGGGCAGGTGGAGGTTGCAGTGAGCCCTGCGATGCATGCCATTCGCACTCCAGCCTGGGCTAACAGGCAGTGAGCAGAAAAGAAAATAAAAAATAAAGTGTACCATTCAGTGATTTTTTTAGTATATTCACAAAGTTGTGCAATCATCACCATTATTTAAACCCAGAACATGTTCATCACCCCAGAAACAAATCCTTTGGTAGGTACTGTTTTCATCACCATTTTACAGATGAGGAAACTGAGGCTCAGAGAGGCAAAGTAAACTGGCCAAGACCCCACAGCCAGGTCTGGGTTTGAGTCTAAGCCCCAAGGCCGGGGGTGGCACCCTTCTCAGTGAGATTCATTGTTCTAGACCAGGAACCAGCACACTTTTCTGTAAAAGGCCAGATAGTAAATAGTTTAGGCTTTATGGGTCATTCAATGGGTAAGGTTTTGTTTTGTTTTAATCGAATTTAGGGCAAAACAAAAACAAGTCCATATGAGGAAGTGATTTCTAAGTTCCTAAATGTCCGAAAGTGGGTCAGGATTCCATGGGAAGTAGTCAAGCTGAGGGCAGGCAGTAGAGACAGTCTTAAAGAGTTGGATTCAGCAGCACAGACCTACTGGAGCCAGGGACTCCAGTTCAAAGTCAGGAGCACCAGATGTGTGTGGCACCACCCAGCTCAGCGACCCCCTTGTTTAAGAGCACACCTGGCACATAGTAGGCCCTTTAGGTGGTGTGTTGTAAGATCTGACATTTCATTTGCTGCTCTGGCATCTTTGAGCCTCACAGGGCCCCAAAGGCCAGTTCCCACCCTGCTAGTTCCCCTATCAGCCAGACCAGCTTCACCCACCTGTTCTCAACATACCCAGTTTCACCTTCCTGCCAGCCCAAGGAATCATTCAAACAAGCCAATCACATCCTCCCTTGGAAACTGGGAGACACCACAGCCTTTTGTTTACTGCCAGGCCCACCTCCGATGACCCCTGTTTGTTCTGTCCCTGGGTGCAACCCTTCTGTGGCCCTGCAATCAACTTCTACTTGTTTTCTTTTTTGGTGTTGTTTTCTTTTCTTTTTTCTTTCTTTTCTTTTCATTTTCTTTTCTTTTTTTTTTTTTTTTTTTTTTTTTTTTTTTTGAGACAGGGTCTTGCTCTGTCACCCAGGCTAGAGTGCAGTGGTACAATCATAGCTCACTGTAACCTTGAACTCCTGGCTCAAGCAATCCTCCCACCTTGGCCTACCAAACTGTTGGGATTAGAGGACTGAGCCACCATGCCCAGCCTGCTCATTGGTTTCTTCTGCTTATTGTTAGCTGTCATGTGTTCTGCCATCTTGTGCTATTTAGGGTGGTCTTTCTGTCACCAGTGGGGTGTGTAGGAGGTAACCAGATCAGAGGGCATCTGCTTCCCTTTCTCAGCATCTGTTCCCTTTTCTCATGGGGTCAGCAACTTGATTTTCCCGTAGGGAGTCCCTCTCTCCCTCCCCTTCTCCCACTCAGGCCTTGTGGTTCAGGTAGAAAAAATAGAGAATGAATCCAGCTATACTTGAGTTGGTGCTATTCCTAGACTTTTTCAGTTACGTGAGCCAATAAGTATTCTCTTCCCCTCCCACTTTTTTGGAATCTTAGTGCAAAAGAGTCTTGACTAACAATACACTCAAAAAACGCAAATTGAATGAATAAATGCATTCCCAGTTGCTGCTATGCTTCTTGGCACATGGTAGGTCTTAATCTAATGAAGGCCTTCATTTAGGAGAGAAGAAAACTTATCTGTTGGAAACAGAGCCAGGTCTAAGATAAGAAGTCTAAGATAGTATGAAAAAAGTTGATCTAGGCCGGGCGCGGTGGCTCAAGCCTGTAATCCCAGCACTTTGGGAGGCCGAGACGGGCGGATCACGAGGTCAGGAGATCGACACCATCCTGGCTAACACGGTGAAACCCCGTCTCTACTAAAACTACAAAAAACTAGCCGGGCGACGTGGCGGCGCCTGTAGTCCCAGCTACTCGGGAGGCTGAGACAGGAGAATGGCGTGAACCCGGGAGGCGGAGCTTGCAGTGAGCTGAGATCCGGCCACAGCACTCCAGCCTGGGTGACAGAGCGAGACTCCGTCTCAAAAAAAAAAAAAAAAAAAGTTGATCTAAGAGAGTGTGAAAAAACTTGGGGCTAGGGACAGTGGCTCACACCTATAATTCTAACACATTGGGAGGTTGAGGCAGGAGGATCATTTGAGGCCAGCAGTTTGAGATCAGTTGGGGCAATATAGAGAGACCTATCTCTAAAAAAAAAAAAAAAAAAAATTCTGTAATCCCAGCACTTTGGGAGGCAGAGGCGGGCAGATCACTTAAGGTCAAAAGTTTGAGACCAGCCTGGCCAACATGGCGAAACCCCATCTCTACTAAAAATAAAAAATACAAAAATTAGCTGGGCATGATGGCACATGCCTGTAATTCCAGCTACTTGGGAGGCTGAAGCAGGAGAATCGCTTGAACCCAGGAGGCAGAGGTTGCAGTGAGCCGAGATTGTGCCACTGCACTCCAGCCTAGGTGACAGAAAAAGACTCCATCTCAAAAAAAATTAAAATTAAAATTAAATGATTAGCCAGGTGTAGTGGTGCACACCTGTAGTACTAGCTCCTCAGGAGGGTGCGGTTGAGCCCAGGAGTTTAAGGCTGCAGTGAGTTATGCTCGCACTACTGCACCGCAGCCTGGGTGACAGAATGAGACCTTGCCTATTAAAAAAAAGAAAGAAAACTTTGGGCAGCACATCGTCATGTACTCAAGATCCCCAAGGAAGCCACTAAGAACCAGAAAGAATTGGTCTGCCCAAGCAGACTCTCCCTGTATCGGTATCACAGTCTCTTGGTGGTCCTATCCCCTAGTATGGGTCATCCAAACACAAGGCTTCCTTCCCCAGGTGTGTACAGTGGAGCTGGAGAGCATCACACATTTGGTCATTCAGTCTTCAATGAAACAAGCCATTGGGAGGTTACCAAAGCACAACAAAGTCTCATTTCTAATATAGTTCAGGCCAGGTGCAGTGGCTCACGCCTGTAATCCCAGCACTTTGGGAAGCTGAGGCAGGCAGATTGCCTGAGCCCAGGAGTTCTAGACCAGCTTGGCCAACATGGTGAAACCCTGTCTCTACTAAAAATACAAAAATTGGCTGGGCGCAGTGGCTCATGCTTGTAATCCCAGCACTTTGGGAGGCGGAAGTGGGTGGATCACCTGAGGTCAGGTGTTTGAGACCAGCCTGACCAACATGGCGAAATCCTGTCTCTACTAAAAATACAAAAATTAGCCAGGTAGGGTGGCAGGCCCCTGTAATCCCAGCCACTTGGGAGGCTGAGGCACGAGAATCCCTTGAACCTGGGAGGCAGACATTGCAGTGAGCTGAGATCATGCCACTGCGCTCCAGCCTGGGTGACAGTGTGAGGCTCCGTCTAAAAAAAAAAAAAAAAAAAACAAAATTAGCTGGGCGTGGTGGTACGCGTCTGTAGTCCCAGCTACTCCAGAGGCTGAGGTGGGAGAATTGCTTGCTTGAACTCAGGAGGCAGAGGTTGCACCGAGCTGAGATTGCGCCTGCACCACTGCACTCCAGCCTGGGCAACAGAGCCAAACCCAGTCTCAAAAACTAAAAAAAATTACTAATAATAGGCCAGGCACGGTGGCTCACGCCTGTAATCCCAGCACTTTGGGAGGCCGAAGCGGGTGGATCACCTGATGTCAGGAGTTCTAGACCAGCCTAGCCAACATGGTGAAACCCTGTCTCTACTAAAAATACAAAAATTAGCCGGGCGTGGTGGCAGGCGCCTGTAATCCCCAGCTACTCGGGGAGCCTGAGGCAGGAGAATCACTTGAACCCGGGAGTCGGAAGTTGCAGTGAGCCGAGATCGTGCCATCACACTCCAGCCTGGGGGGACAAGAGTGAGACTTCGTCTCAAAAAAAAATTAATAAAATAAAAATAATAATAATTTAAATAAATAAAATAGTTCAATCTAGTGAACACAGTTACAGTCTAGGAAGGAGTATTAAGCTGGGCCCATGAACCCCACAATAGTTCCATGGACAGAATTCAGGTGGAGCCTACATAGGGACAAAATTGCATCTGTGTTCTCATCATCATGTATTTGAAAGTTAGTGTCACTTCAATTATGAATGGAGGTTATAAACCACCTATTATTAGTAATTTCTGTGGCTTTCATACCCATGAAAAATAATAGATATTTTTGTATCACTTTATGGTTATTACAGAAAACATATTTTATACTCATCACTACTTTGAAATTAGAGTGGTTATTAGGCCAGCCACTAGATCTTGTTAGGTAATGTGTTAATAAAGCAGCACTTTTGTTATTATGTCATGGATTTGTCAGGGTTTAAATATATATGCATATTTTGACAACTATATTTCCTTATAATTAGTTTCCTTAGCAATTCTACGTGTTTTATTTTACGCATTTTAAAACATGTTCTTAAAAACAGCACTGCCGCTGGGCATGGTGTCTCATGACTGTAATCCCAGGACTTTGGGAGGCCAAGGTGGGTGGATCACTTGAGGTCTGGAGTTCCAGACCAGCCTAGCTGACATGGTGAAACTCCATCTCTACAAAAAAATATAAAAATTAGCCAGGCATGGTAGTGCACTATAGTCCCAGCTATTCAGGAGGCTGAGACAGGAGAATTGCTTGAACCCGGGAGGTAGAGATTGTAGTGAGCTGAGATCACACCACTGCACTCCAGCCTGGGCAACAGAGAGAGACTCCATCTCAAAAAATACATATATATAACTACCATTCAACACAGCAATCCCATTACTGGGTATGTACCCAAAGGAAAATAAATTATTCTACCAAAGAGACACATGCACTTGTGTGTTCATCACAGTCCTATTCATAATAGCAAAGATGGTCAGGCACGGTGGCTCACGTCTGTAATCCCAGTACTTTGGGAGGCCAAGGTGGGCGGATCACGAGGTCAGGAGATCAAGACCATCCTGGCTAACATGGTGAAACCCATTCTCTACTAAAAATACAAAAAATTAGCCGGGCATGGTGGCAGGCGCCTGTAGTCCCAGTTACTTGGGAGGCTGAGGCAGGAGAATGGCGTGAACCTGAGAGGCGGAGCTTGCAGTGAGCCGAGATTGTGCCACTGCACTCCAGCCTGGGCGACAGAGTGAGATTCGGTCTCAAAAAAAAAAAAAAAAAACCCATAATAGCAAAGATATGGAATCAACCTAGATGCCCCTCAATGGATTGGATAAAGAAAACACGGCTGGGCATGGTGGCTCACGCCTGTAATCTCAACACCTTGGGAGGCCGAGGCAGGCAGATCAACTGAGGTCAAGAGTTCGAGACCAGCCTGGCCAACATGGTGAAACCTTGTCTCTACTAAAAATACAAAAAAAAAATTATCTGGGGTGGTGACGTGCTCCTGTAGTTCCAGCTACTTGAGGAGGCTGAGGCAGGAGAATAGCTTAAACCCAGGAGGCAGAGGTTGCAGTGAGCCAAGATTGCACCACTGCATTTCATTTCAACCTGGGCAACAGAGGGAGACTCCATCTCAAAAAAAAAAAGATAAAATCATTACTTTTGCAGCAACATGGATGCAGCTGGAAGCCATTATCCTAAGTGATTAACCCAGAAGCAGAAAACCAAATATGAAATGTTCTCACTTATAAACGCAGCTAAGCACTGAGTACACATGAACATAAAGATGGGAACAATAGAGACTGGGGACTCCTAGAGCAGGGAGGAAAGGAGGAGCAAGGGTTGAAAAACTGCCTACTAGGTACTATGCTCAGTACCTGGGTGATGGAATCACTCATATCCTAAATCTCAGCATCACCCAATATACCCGTGTAACAAACCTACACATTTTACCCCTTGAATCTAAAATAAAAGTTGAAATTTTAAAAATAAAATAAAGGCTGGGCGTGGTGGCTCACGCCTGTAATACCAGCACTTTTGGAGGCAGAGGCAGGAGAATCCCTTGACCTCAGGAGTTTTGAGACCAGCCTGGCCAACATGGCGAAACTCCATCTCTACAGAAAAACACAAAAACTAGCTAGGTATGGTGGTGCATGCCTGTAATCCCAGCTAGGTGTGGTGGGGAGGAGTCCACAGGTTTTACCAGATTGCCAAAGGGGTCCACAGCATAAAAGCAGGTTCGGAATCCCCAACTAGCCCTGCTGCTATTCCATGATTCTAATTCTTAGCCTCAGTGAACCTCAGCCTGCCCATCTATAAAATGGGAACATCAATACCTATCTCATGGGATTGCTGTAATGTTTAGATGAAATAAGCACAGTGTCTGCCTGCTTAACATATGGGAGGAAATATGTACGTGTTGACTTATCTTCCTCCATCTCCAGCAATTCCCAACTAGTGGTGTCTTGGAAAGCACAGGAATTTGACGCCAGATCTTCCTGGGTTCGAATCCCATTCCTGCCATTTTAGCTGAGGGACTTAACCTCTCTAAATCTGTTTCCTCATCTTTTAAAAGGGGGCATTTCTTTCTAGCAGTGTTATAAGAATGAAGATCTTAAATATGTAAAATGCCCTACATAGCCTGGCACCAAGTGGGTTTCAAAAAATAGGAGCTGCCATCATCATCGATGGTCACATCGGTTCCTGGACACTGCCTAGCACACACCAAGTCTTTTTCGTTGCCAGAGAATCACCCCTCATCCTCAGCCCAGCCCTAAATGGTCCCAGTCACCCTCTTCTAAGTGATAAGCAAGTATTAAGGGGTCTCTCCTCCCTGATCTGCTGTCCCCCCATCACTCCCTCAACATGAGCTCTGGAGGCAGCCCAGCAGGACAAACTTGGTGCTGTCATTACGCGTAAAACACCAAGTGAGCCAGGCACAGTGGCTCACGCCTGCAATTCCAGTTACTTAGGAGGCTGAGGCAAGAGGATCTCTTGAGTCCAGGAGTGAGCCGTGATTGCGCCACTGCACTCCAGCCTGGGTGACAGAAAGAGACCTATCTCTTCAAACCAAACCAAACCTTGGCCGGGGGCGCGGGGCTCAAGCCTGTAATCCAGCACTTTTGGAGGCCGAGACGGGCAGATCACGAGATCAGGAGATCGAGACCATCCTGGCTAACACGGTGAAACCCTGTCTCTACTAAAAATGCACAAAAAAAACTAGGCCGTGCGGGTGTGGGCGCCTGTAGTCCCTACTACTTGGTGAGGCTGAGGCTAGGAGAATGGGTAACCCGGGAGGCGGAGCGCAGTGTAGCCGAGATCGCGCCACTGCACTCCAGCCTGGGCGATCACAGCGAGACTCCGTCTCATAAAAAAAAAAAAAAAAAACTCAAACCAAAACGCCCACCAGGTGGTCAGAGCTGAAATGTCCTCTAGACCTTGTGTTATAAATGGGGAAACTGAGTCCCAAGAGCGTGAAGGCGCTTACTCAAGGTTGTGTAGATTTCCTTCTGGGACACAGATACAGTTGTTGTCCTTTGTACAAATTGCCTCATCTCTTCTCTGCATTCTTCCTGCCTCAGAAGCAAGAAAGGAGACAGAAAGACCATGCAGGGTCAACTCTAGGCTTTTCAGGAACGGATGGGTGGATACAAACACAAAACAGTAACAAGAGGGAAGACGGGCGCAGTGGCTCACGCCTGCAATCCCAGCACTTTGGGAGGCTGAGGCAGGTGGATCACCTGAGGTCAGGCGTTTGAGACCAGCCTGGCCAACATGGTGAAACTCCATCTCTACTAAAACTACAAAAAGGATGTGGTGGCGGGCACCTGTAGTCCCAGCTACTTGGGAGGCTGAGGCAGGAGAATCACTTGAACCTGGGGGGGCGGAGGTTGCAGTGAGCCGAGATCGTGTCGCTGCACTCCAGCCTAGGTAAAAGAGTGAGACTCTGTCTCAAATAATAATAATAATAATAATAATAATAATAATAATAATAATAATTTTAAAATAACAATAACAAGAGCCAAATATTAAGCATTTAATTATACCTGGCCTCAAGAGTTGTACACATATCACCTCTCCACCCCTGAATGAAGTAGGTATGACTATCCCCATCTTACAGAAGAGGAAATTCCAGCGAGGGTAACATAATCTTGCCCAAAGTCACATAGCTGGCCAGGGCCAGAGTCTGAATCTAGAGCTGTCTGATTTAGCACGTATACTTTTTCCTCTACGAAAACCCAAAACTTTCATTGGAAAGTTCCAGCGGGTTCCATTGGGTTCCAGTGCTGCTGTGACTTTTACAGCCTTGCTGTTGCATGGGGTCGGCACTGTCCTAGCTGGGGCCCCCACTCTCGCAGCCTCTCCCCAGTGTAGCACTGTGCTCTCCACTCCCCAGCCCCCATTGTTAACACTCAGTGCCCGCCGCCGCCCCAGCATGCTCCAATGAGAACCCAGGTTCAAGAGGAGCCCAGGAGCTGACCTGCCACCCACCCCACGGGCACTGTGCTCCTGTTTTTTCAAGATTACGAGGCAGGCATAGACCTGCTAATTGTGTTTGTATTGGGGTTGATTTATATTTGTGCTCAGCAGGCAGCCACACCCCCACAGCGAAAGCAGATGGGCACGTCTCGCCTTCGAAAGAAACATAATTAAGGCAATTTAGCGTCTTTCTCAAACGATGATCTCCCTCCGCATGGGAGGAAATGGTTTTGGAGCCGCTTTAGAATATTTGAAGTTTAATTCTGTGGTGCTCACAGCTGGTCCGGTCTGGAAGAGGCTGAGGGGTAAAAAGGGGGAAGCTTCTTCTTTTTTTTTTTTTTTGAGACAGAATCTCACACTCTGTCCCCCAGGCTGGAGTGCAGTGGTGTGATCTCGGCTCACTGCAACCTCCAGCTCCCGGGTTCACGCCATTCTCCTGCCTCAGCCTCCCAAGTAGCTGGGACTATAGGCGCCCGCAACCACGCCCCGCTAATATTTTGTATTTTTAGTAGAGACGGGGTTTCACCTTGTTAGCCAGGATAGTCTGAATCTCCCGACCTTGTAATCCGCCTGCCTCGACCTCCGTGACCCGCGAATATCCCAATGCTGGGATTCAGCACGGCGCGAGCCACCACGGCGACCTTTCTTTTTTTTTCTTTTTTGCTTAGGTCCTGGGGCAGGAGGGGAGGAGCCACCAATTCAAGGGATGACTTGCTTTGTGATTTTGAGAAGGTCTCCCCCATTTTGAGCCTCAGTTATCACATTTGTTGAAACAAAAATAATAATACATGAAAATAAAACAACTCAGCAATAGTTTTGAGATCAGCCCCATAGATTCAGAATCCTCAAAGATGCTGAACAAGCTTCACAGGTGATCCTGACTCAAGCCAGGCTGGAAAACCTTTAGTCTAAAAGCGTTATTTGGGCCGTGTGGGGTGGCTCATGCCTATATATCCCAGCACTTTGGGAGGCCAAGGCGCGTGGATTACTTAAGGCCAGGAGTTCGAGACCAGCTTGGCCAACATAGTAAAATCTCATCTCTACTAAAAATATAAAAATTAGCTGGGCATGGTGGCGCAGGCCTGTGGTCCCAGCTACTCAGGAGGCTGGGGCCCCAGAATCGCTCAAACCCATGAGGCAGAGGTTACAACGAGTGGAGATCAGGACACTGCACTCCAGCCTGGGTGACTGAGTGAGATTCTGTCTAAAAAAAAATTTTTTTTGTTGTTGCTTCACTGAAAATGCTGGTGTGGTGGCATGTGCCTTGGTCCCAGCTACTTGGGAGGCTGAAGTAGGAGGATCACCTGAGCCTGGGAGGTCCAGGCTGCAGTGAGCTGAGATAGTGCCGCTGTACTCCAGCCCGGGTGACAGAGCAAGACCCTGCCTCAAAAAGAAAAAGAAACAAAGAAAAGAAAATGCTTTTAAAAAAAGAAGAAGTAATGTAGAATTTTAGAGCCAGAAATAACTTTAGTAACTTTTCTTACATAAGGTAAAGCATGAAGCTTGCTGAAATAAAGCAGCTTGCTCACAAGCTTCAGAATTACTTTTTTCTCCTTTATTTATTTTTTTAATTTTTTTTTTTAGAGACAGAGTCTTGCTCTGTCACCCAGGTTGGAGGGCAGTGGTACAAGCATACCTTACTGTAACCTCCAACTCCTGGACCCAACCCATCCTCTTACCTCAGCCTCCCAAATAGCTGGGACTAAAGGCATACACCATTGTACCTGGCTGATTTTTAAAAATTTTTTGGGCCAGGCACAGTAAGTCACACCTGTAATCCCAACACTTTGGGAGGCTGAGGCGGGAGGATCACCTGAGGTCAGAAGTTCAAGACCTGCCTGGTCAACATGGTGAAGCCCTGGTCTCTACTAAAAATACAAAAATTAGTTGGACGTGGTGGCGAGTGCATGTAATCCCAGCTACTCGAGAGGCTGAGGCAGGAGAATGGCTTGAACTTGGGAGGCAGAGGTTGCAGTGAGCCAATATGGTGCCATTGTACTCCAGCCTGGGCAACAAGAGTGAAACTCCATCTCAAAATATATATATGTATATTTTTTGTAGAGACAGAGTCTCCTTAAGTTGCCCAGACTGGTCTCAAACTCCTGGGCTCCATTGATCCTCCTGCCTCAGTCCCTCAAATACGTTTATTTTATTTAAATCACACAAATTACATGCCTGTCAAAAAATGCCAACAATACTGTACACAGGAGAATAAAAGGGAAAGTTCCTTGCACCAGCCCCATCCCCTTCTCCCTGCAGCTGTCCACTGGCAGTAGTTTGCTGTGATTCTTTTCAGGGTTACTTTTCTAGCTAAATGCTAGAACTTACCATACTTAGCACAGAAAATTATCATATCAATATATAGAAATCTACGGAGTTATTTTTAATTTCTTTATGGTAGTTCGTAATGTAGATACAGTATGATCTATTTAACCAAAGGCAATTCAAAGGCATTTAGGGCATTTTCCGTTTTCTTCACTATGATAAACATTCATCTGTGTGTATTTAGGAGGGTATTTTTGTAAGATGGTACTCAGCAATAAAATTATCAAAAGGCATGCTTACTTACAATTTTGATAGATGCTGCCAAATTGTTCTCCAAAAAAGACTGCCTGAATATGCATTTCTCCCAATACTTAATACTGAGGCATTTCCTTGCACCCTAGCCAATACTCAGTGTTATCAGTCTTTCTTAATTTCTCCAGTCTGATGGGTGAAAATCAACTCTAATTCAAAATTATCTTTTTTGTTTGTTTTTGTTTTTGAGATGGAGTCTCACTCTGTCGCCCAGGCTGGAGTGCAGTGGCTTGATCTTACCTCACTTCAACCTCCACCTCTCGGGTTCAAGCGATTCTCCCGTCTCAGCCTCCCAAGTAGCTGGGACTACAGGAGTATACCATCACAACCGGCTAATTTTTGTATTTTTAGTGGAGATGGGGTTTCGCCATGTTGACCAGGCTAGTCTCAAACTTCTGACCTCAGGTGATCCACCCGCCTCGGCCTCAAAGTGCTGGGATTACAGGCATGAGCCGCCGGACCTGGACCAAAATTATCTTTTGAATTTTGTTTTGTTTTTTTATCTTAAGAATTTTTTTTTTTAAGACATAGGGTCTCACTCTGTCACACAGGCTGGTCTTGAACTGCAGCTCACTGCAGCCTCTAACTCCTGGGCTCAAGCGATCCTCCTGCTTCTGCCTCCTGAGTAGTTAGAACTATATAGGTGCATGCCACCACAACCAGCTAAGTTTTTATTTTTTGTAGAGACGAGGTCTCCCTATGTTGTCCAGGCTGGTCTTGAACTCCTGGCCTCAGGCAATCCTCGCCACTCTGCCTCCCAAAGTGTTGGGATTACAGGCATGAGCCACCACACCTGGCCTGAATGTTTATTTCTAGATGGAATTTGGAGGTTCTTTATGTTTTGAAAAGAATACCTGAGATTTTGAAAGGATGCTCAGGAATCTCAAATGTGTCTGTTAATTATCCATACCAGAAAGTTCCCTCGAATTTCAGAGACTGTCAAACCGTCTTGTCTTTGGAGAGATGAGAGCTGCTTTTTCTACAATATCTGAAGGTTAAATTTAGAAGCAGCATTCATGTATTATTATTATTTTTTTCCTAGCCACCTTTTAGAATTCAGTCCTGCCTTTCAGCTTCGCTGGGTCCTGTGGGAGTGGTATGATGAGACTATAAGGTGATGAGACTGGTATGTGTGTGGGTTTACAGCAGCCCTATTTCTCTCTGCTCAACTCAACATAGAGAAAGAACCCACTCCTTACCAGATTCCTCTCGATAATGAGAATGTAACATGCAAGCACTCAGCAGGAAAATCCTTCAAGAACAAGGACCTTGTGTACTTCAGGGGTACAATGAAGAGAAAGGCAGGGAAGTAACTTTTCAGAGCTGTCAGTGGCACCAGGCATACTGCTGGTTACTCTTCCTAAGTTCCTTTAACCTCAGTCTTATAAAGGTAGATGTTACTATTGCTTGTTTTTGAGACAAGGTCTCGCTGTGTCGCCCAGGCTGGAGTACGGTGGTGTAATCATGGCTCACTGCAGCCTCGACCTCCTGGGCTCAATCTTCCCACCTCAGCATCCCAAATAGCTAGGACCACAAGTGCACACCACCACACCTGAATAATTTTGATTTTTTTTTGTAGAGATAGGGTTTCACCATGTTGCCCAGGCTGGTCTCAAACTCCTGGGCTTAAGTGATCCACCTGCTTTGGCCTCCCAAAGTGCTGAAATTACAGGCATGAGCCACCACACCCTGCCTACGATTCATATTTCATAGTTGGAGAAACAGACTCAGACCAAGCAATGTGGGCCGCAGAGCCAGCTCCCTACACTGGAATCCTGGCATTGTCATTTATTTGCCATGAGACCTTGGGCAAGTGACCACCCTTCTTGTGCTGTTTCCTCACCTGTAAAATGTGGATAACGAAGTACACAGACCTCACGGATGGACTAGGAGACTTCATTTGCAAAGTGCTTCTGAAGACAGTGCCTGGTATCCAGTAATCCCCTGTTAACAGGAGGCTCTTTTTTTTTTTTTTTTTTTTTTTTTTTGTAGCTCCCCAAGATAACTTGGGGAGAGTTATTTCAGTCCTCTGAGCCTCCGATTGTTCATCCATAAAATAGGCATGATAATCCCCTCCCCAAAGGCTGTTGTGAAAATTAATTAAGGAATTTCTTAAGTGCTGTGCCTAGTGCGGAAGAACATAGCAGAGAGAGAAGCAGTGCTTGTCACCTTCCCAGCTCCCTCTGTTTCCCTGAGTGACCTCAGCGCCTTCTCTTATTGATTGAAATGTTCACAGGAGTGTTGTCCTGGAATACTCTGTTAGCCCAATACATAGGAGGTGACTTACAAGACTGTGGAAGGTGGTGGGGTTAACTGAAGATGCTCTCTGTGCCTCTCCCTAAGTCTGGGATCAGTCCAGTTAGAACCTAGTGGACTTCAGCCAGGCACGGTGGCTCAAACCTGTAATCCCAGCACTTTGGGAGGCTGAAGTGGGAGGATCACTTGAGGTCAGGAGTTTGAGACCAGCCTGGCCAACATGGTGAAATCCCGTCTCTACTAAAAATACAAAAATTAGCTGGGCATGGTTGCACACACCTGTAGTCCCAGCGACTCGGGAGGCTGAGGCAGGAGAATCGCTTTGAATCCAGGAGATGGAGGTTGCCGTGAGCCAAGAGCACCCACTCCAGCCTGGGTGACAGAGCAAGACTCTGTCTCAAAAAACAAAACAAAACAAACAAGCAAAAAACTAGTGAACTTCTCAGAAATAGTCCTAATTTTTGCCTCCTCATCTTTTTCCCCACACCACTGCCTGGAGTCAGGCCCCACACCTCTCGCGACAATCTCCTGCCTGGACTCCCCCATTGCAGACCCTTGTCTTCCTGCATCATATACCCAAGTTCTGTAGTTTTCTCCATATCACACACAAGTGTGGAGTAAACCTTTACGGTCTATTCAACCCCCTGATTGTTCCGGGGCACTTACTATGCACCTGGCCCCATGCTAAACACTTTATTGGCATGGTTTCACGTGGGCTTCCCAACACAGGTAAATACTTTTACTATGCCCATTTCACAGATGAGCAGGGAAGGGAGGAGTTGGGATGTGAACCAGCTGGAAACCTCACACAGTCCTGTGAGGAAATTAATAACCCTGCTTTATATTATTTTATTCATTCAGGAAATGCTTACTGTGTGTCTAATGTGTGCAGACATCCTTCTAGGTCCAGGAGAGCTGGGTGTGGTGTGTTGCATGCCTGCAATCTCAGCACTTTGGGAGGCCCAGGTGAGAGTTTAACCATGTTGGCCAGGCTGGTCTGGAATTCCTGACCTCAAGTGATTCACTTGCCTCCGACTTCCCAAAATGCTGGAATTACAGGCGTGAGCCACCATGCCCAGTCCACCATTGCCTTATTATTATTATTATTATTATTTTTTTTTTTTTTGAGACGGAGTCTTGCTCTGTCGCCCCATTGTTTGCTTTTGGATGCAGTGACTCCGATCGTCAGGCACTGGCCAGTCCTGCCGTCCCTGGGTTTTACGCCATGTGTTCTCCTGCCTCAGCCTCCCCGTGTAGCGGACTACAGGCCGCCCGCGTATTGGCTTTTTTTCGCCCGCTAGTTTTTTCCTTGTCTTTTCTAGTAGAGACGGAGGTTTCACCGCATCTAGCCAGGATGTCTCGATCTCCTGACCTCGTGATCCGCCCGTCTCGGCCTTCACCAAAGTGCTGGATTACAGGCTTGAGCCACCCGTGCCCGGCCCGCCTTGTATTATTAATAGAATAATTTTTCTTTAACAGTGTGATGGGAACAATTGGGAATATCTCAAGCCTGGTAATCCCAAGCACTTTGGGAGGACCGAGACGGGCCGGATCACGAGGTCAGGAGATCGAGACCGATCCTGGCTAACACGGTGAAACACCGTCTCTACTAAAAAATACAAAACTAGCAGGCGAGGTGGCGGGCCGCCCTGAGTCCAGCTACTCGGGAGGCTGAGGCAGAGAGAATGGCGTAACCGGGAGGCGGAGCTTGCAGTGAGCTGAGATCCGGCACTGCACTCCAGCCTGGGCGGCAGAGGGAGACTCCGTCTCAAAACAAAACAAAACAAAACAAAACAAAACAAATCAAAACAAAACAATTGGGAATATCAAACTTTGCCTGTTTCTTTGACTGGTTTAAATATCTTTTAATTCGCTCCACAGACTAAAACTTACAAGTTCCTGTAGGAGAAGAGTCTTGTCTTAGGATTAGACCAAAAGACCCCTGTGAACCGAACTTCTCTGCTGCAGCTTAAGCCCATCACAGTTCAATCTGAGTCTAAATAGGACCCTCCCTCCCTTCCCCTCGGCCACCGGCCTCAGCTCTGCAGTCCCCTCGAATTTCTATTCCTCAGGCAAGGCAATTGAGTTCTTAATTAAATTCTCTCATTATAAGTCAAGCCTGAGGAAAACAAATAGCAAAACCTCTCCTGTGAGACTTGTCTCTTCCTGGCTCGGAGACTCAATACTGGAGATGGTATGGCTGACTGCCCTTGGACATCCATCCCTTGCTGCTCCCCAGGAATTTCCTGTTGGCTCCTTTCCAGGCTGAGCCTCACCTCTTCTGGCCCAGAGGAAATTGCAATGGGAGGTGCAAGGATGTTATCAGGCGTTTCATTGCGTGTTTCATTTAGGGGTGAGTCTCTGGACTCTGGTCAATGGGGGAAAATGGGGAAGGCTTCAAAGACAGGGAAGAGGCATGGTGAAAGGCACTGAGATATGGGCTCAGGGACACAAGGCACTTGTTCCCAAGGACAGTGGACATGTGATCACACACATACCAACCCCACACCTCCCCTGATTTTACTCTAGTAGATGCAGGAAGCTTGGGGAGCTGGAAAGAGCACTGGACTGGGAGTCAGGAAACCCTGAGTTACTAACTCACTATGCAATTGTTTAATAGTAATCACAGCAAAATGTATCGTGGGATTGTGTGCTAAGCATTATGCTAAACCCCACACATGCTGGGTGTGGTGGCTCATGCCTATAATCCCACATTGGGAAGCTGAGGTGGGAGGATCTCTTGAGTCCAGGAGTTTGAGACCAGCTTGGGCATAGCGAGATCCTATTTCTACATAAAATTTAAAATTTAGCCAGTTGTGGTGGCATTTGCCTGTAGTCCCAACTGTTTGGGAGGCTGAGGCAGGAGGATTGCTTGAGCCTGGGAGTTTGAGCCTGCAGTGAGCTGTGATTGAGCCACTGCATTCCAGCCCGGATGACAGAGTAAAACCCCTTTGTTGCAGGAACTCAGGGACCCCAAACGGAGGGACCGGCTGGAGCCATGGCAGAGGAACATAAATTGTGAAGATTTCATTTTAATATGGACATATATCAGTTCTCAAAAATAATACTTTTATAATTTCTTAGGCCTGTCTTTACTTCAATCTCTGAACATAAATTGTGAAGATTTCATTTTAATATGGACATTTATCACTTCCCAAATAATACTCTTATAATTTCTTACGCCTGTCTTATTTTAATCTCTTAATCCTGTTATCTTCGTAAGCTGAGGATGTACATCACCTCAGGACCACTGTGATAATTGTATCTAACTATACAAATCAATTGTAAAACATGTATGTTTGAACAATATGAAATCAGTGCACCTTGAAAAAGAACAGAATAACAGTGATTTTTAGGGAACAAGGGACGACAATCATAAGGTCTGACTGCCTGCAGGGTCGGGCGAAAAGAGCCATATTTTTCTTCTTGCAGAGAGCCTATAAACCAACCTGCAAGTAGGAGAGCTATCGCTAAATTTTTTTACTAGCAAGGAATATTGATAATACTCTGGGAAAATAATTGCATTCCTTTGGGGAGGTCTATAAACAGCTGCTCTGGGAGTGCCTGTCTTATGTGGTTGAGATAAGGACTGAAATATGCCCTGGTGTCCTGCAGTACCCTCAGGCTTATTAGGGTGGGGAAAAACCCACCCTGGTGAATTTGAGGTCAGACCGGTTCTCTGCTCTCAAACACTGTTTTCTGTTGTTTAAGATGTTTATCAAGACAATACGTGCACAGCTGAACATAGACCCTCATCACTAATTCTAATTTTGCCCTTTGCCTTGTGATCTTTGCTTTTGTCCTTGCCCTATTTCCTCAGAAGCATGTGATCTTTGTTCTCTTTTTGCCCTTTGAAGCATGTGATCTTTGTGACCTACTCCCTGTTCATATACCACCTCCCCTTTTCAAATCTCTAATAAAAACTTGTTGGTTTTGTGGCTCGGGTGTGCATCACGGACCTACCAATAAGCGATGTCATCCCTGGTGGCCCAGCTGTAAAATTCCTCTCTTTGTACTCTTTCTTTTTTATTTCTCAGACCAGCTGACACTTAGGGAAAATAGAAAGAGCCTATGTTGAAATATTGGGGGTGGATTCCCCCAATACTTCTTCATAAATAAATTAATAATAATAATAATAATGGGCCAGGCATAGTTCATGCCTGTAATCCCAGCACTTTGGGAGGCCAAGGTGGATAGATCGCTTGAGCTCAGGAGTTCGAGACCACCCTGGGCAACATGACAAAACCCCATCTCTACCAAAAATATAAAAAATTAGCCAGGCATGGTGGCATGCACCTGTAGTCCCAGTTACTCAGGAGGTTGAGGCAGGAAAATCGCTTGAGCCCAGGAAGCAGAGGTTGCAATGAGCTGAGATCGCGCCACTGCACCCCAGCCTGGGTGACAGAATAAGACCCCATCTCAAATAATAATAAAAATAACAATGATGATACTAAACCCCATGCATGGATGATCTCACTTAATTCTCACAACGTTATCCTCCTTCTTGGATAAGAAAACTGAGAATCAGAGAGGTTAAGTGACCAACTCAAAGTCACACAGCTAATAAGTGGTAGAGCTGAGATTCAAACTAAGTAGGCTGGCTGCAGAGCCCAAGCTCCTCTCCTGTGTTTTCCAGGTAATTCCTCCTTCTAGGTCTCAGTTTTCCCAACTGTAAATCAACAGGATTAGTACACTCAAACTCCAAAGACACTTCTAGCTCTAACAACCTGTGCTTTATTCGACAGTCACTGTTTTGCCAGGCCCTGAACTGGGAATACAAAGATGAGGAAGCCCTCATCTCTGTCCTCAGGTTAGAAACTTTTTCAAAGTAGAAATCACATTTACTTATCCTTGCTGGGCCCCACCCTACTTACCACAGCAATGGGTAAAGAGAAGATGCTCAAATTATTTGTTGACTAGACAGACACCTGATTCATGGGGAGTCAGATGTAACTGAGGACCTTGTCCTGTCACTACCCTTGTAAGAGAAAGTCACTTACCTGCTGAGTCTGTTCCTTCATCTATAGAGTGGAAATACACAATAGTCCTTTCCCCACAGGGCAATGGAGAGGAGAATGCATGTTAGGCCCTTAGTGCAGTGCTTGGCACACACACACACACACACATGCACACACACACAAAGGTCAGGCATGGTGGCTCACACCTGTAATCCCAAGATTTTGGGAGGCCTAGGCGGGTGAATTACATGAACTCAGGAGTTCGAGACCAGCCTGGGCAACATGGTGAAACTCCGTCTCTACTAAAGTACAAAAAATTATCCAGACCTGATGGCACATGTCTGTAATTCCAGCTATTCGGAAGGCTGAGGCATGAGAATCACTTGAACCTGGGAGGCAGAGGTTGCAGTGGGCCGAGATCGCACCACTGCACTCCAGCCTGGGCGACACAATGAGACTCTGTCTCAAAACAAAACAAAACAAACAAACAAAACTTTACCCTGTTGCTAGCTAGTGAGGGGTTTGCTGTACCCCTCTTTGTCATCCTCAGGTAAAAGCTATGAACCTATTTCCACTACTAGGGGCAGGTAGCAAATTTACTCAGCCAGATCCTGAGTGATGAGGAAGAAAAAAGGAGTGAGAAGCCTGGGCTTCCTATTCCCCAAGAAGCCCTCCCCAGGATCCTGATTCCCATGCAGTCCTTGTTCCTCCCTGCTGTCTAGACAGCTCTCCCCTGAAGAAACTGCAAACCACAGACTGTCTAATGCCAAAGCTTGCCCCAGACACTAGTCCCCTGACACATGATTCATTTAACCCTCTTTAAAAAAGAACAAGCCTGACTCCCACCTCTGAAGCAGAGGGGGCTCTATGGGCATAGAAGTGGCTGGGTGTCTTCTTCTTTCATTAATTTATCCATCCATCCATCCATCCATCCATCCATCCATCCATCCATCATCCTTCCTTGGTTAAATGCTTACAATGTACCAGATTCAGTGCCAGACACTGGGGTACCTAGGTGAGTAAGACACAAGCTGGCCTCTAGAAACTCATAATATTGGGGGTGGTAAACACAAAATCATTGTGAAAAGTGTGGCATCCCAACTATAAGTAGAGTCATAGGGAACACTCCTGAATAACTTCCTGTGTGCAAGGTCCTGTGTTGTGTACTTCAGATGCATGATTTCAGTGTGGCCCTCATCATAACTAACCCCATGAGGTAGGTATGCTTAATTGTGATCATTTTACAGATGGCCAAAATGAGACTCGCAGAATTTAGATAATCTGTCCAGGATTGCACAGCTATTAAACAGCTCAATTAAGATTCAGACCCCGTCTGATCACTGGACTTATACTTTTGTTTTTCCCCAACAATGTCAAGTTTATTCAATGGTGAGCAACTTGAAATATTTTATTTCTATTAAGCATTGATAGAGTAAAACAAAAACTTTTATAGATTTTAAAACTAAAAATGAGATTTCGAAATAATTCTAAGCTTTTAGTGAGCCGCTTTGTTGCACACATACAAGTTCCTAGAGTTTCGTGCTTTTCCCCTGATGCTGGAGTACTGCAGTACAAATTTTTGAGATGCATATATAGGGTAAGAAACTGAGAAAAACCAAGCTTTCAAAGAAATATATTGGGTATAATTTAAGAGGGATCTTGGGCAATTGATAGGAAAAATTGGTTATTAAGTTTCAGGGCGTCAGGGATTAGCAATCTGTCCTGTCTAATCATGTCATTCCCCTGCTCAAAGCCCTTCCCTGGCTCCCATCACTCTAAGGACAAAATCCAGCTCCTTTTTCTGGCATTCAAGGCTCTTCATATTCTGGCCCCTTCCTACTCCCCCAGCTTCATGTCAACCACTCTCCACAATTCTAGTAATACAGAAAGACTTGCAGTGGCCCTAACTGAATTATCTTTAGCCTCTGTGCCTTTGCACAAGTATTCCTTCTACCAGGGAACTTCTCCACATCCCTTGCTCTTTCTTTGCTTAGATGCCTCCCACTCATCCTTCAAGACTCAGCACAGGGCTACCCTTCCCAGCTGCTTCCTGACTCTGCTTGCCTACCTCCCAGGTGCTCCACTCTGAGCCCCGTGGACCCCCTGCTACCACTCTCCTGGTCTTCCCCACTGTGCTGTGCTTAACTGTGTGTGGGTTTTCCTTTGTGGACTGTGAGCTTCTTGAGGGCAGGGACTGTGCTTAACATATCCACCAGCCCAGGGTAAAGGCTCAGAAGCTGAAGTGAACCCTCTCCAGCAGACCCAGCGTTTTCCTTCAGCCACCTTTCCAATGTCATTTACTATCTTCAGCTGCTTATATTGTTCAACGTTGTCAGCAGATGTTTTGTTAGAAGGCGCTGAGATGCCGTACAAGGTTTACTCAAGGTTTGCCCTGATGGGGCAGCTTCTGGGGCTGTCAGGGTCTTTTCATTGAGGACACACACCCAAGATGTGTCTGTATTTACTCTGCCATTTGGATTTTCAATTGCAGGATCTTAGGCTAGGACCCCAGCAGCAGCTGCAGGTGCTTCGGCTCTGTAGACAGGACCCTTTCCTCCCTCCTGACTTCAACCTAGGGCAAGAGCCGCAGTGCCTATTTTGGGAAATGCCTACCTTTGTCATTGTTCAAACTTCCTATTTCCTATTTGGGAAAAGAGCCTAGGGCCTGAGTAGAGTGGAGGCCGAGGTGTGGTTGCCGATAACTCCTATTTGCCAGTGATTTATTTGCCTGGGATTTGCACTAAGACGAAAAGAACGTTTGCATTATTAATGATCATTGATCACAGGCTTCCAAAAAAAAAAAAAAGAGAGAGATTGAGAGAGATGGAGGCTCCAGGCCAATCATCAAATGGTAAACCAAGAGGGTGGGGTGTGAAGGAAGGAGGGGAGGGCTAGGTTTGTAGAGAATTATGCGGAGACAGAAGGACACAGAAGGACAGAGAATAGAAAGTCTAGCTGAGCTGCTGAGTTTTGGGTGTGCCAGATGTCCAACAGCTGTGTGGGCTGCAAATAAACCAGTGCTGGTGGGTGCTGCTGGCCACTCCCTACACCCAGTGAAGGAGACTTCAAGACAAAGAATGTTACCAGGGACAGAGGGTCATTTTGTCGTGATAAAAGGGTCAATTCATCAAGAAGAAATAACAGGGTTGGCCACGGTGGCTTATGCCTGTAATCTCAGCCCTTTGGGAGGCCAAAGCAGGAGGATCACTTGAGTCCAGGAGTTTGAAACCAGCCTGAACAACATAGCAAGACTCTGTCTCTAAACAACAAACAAACAAACAAAAACACACAAAACAACAATCTTAATGCCCCTAACTAATAACAGGTTTCAAAACACATGAAGAACAAGCAGATAAAAACCCAGTAGGAAGCCGGATGTGGTGGCTCATGTCTGTAATCCCAGCACTTTGGGAGGCCGAGGCGGGCAGATCACGAGGTCAGAAGATCGAGACCATCCTGGCTAACATGGTGAAACCCCGTCTCTACTAAAAATACAAAAAAATGGGCCGGGCGGGTGGCACGCGCCTGTAGTCCCAGCTACTCAGGAGGCTGAGGTGGAAGAATTGCTTGAACCTGGGAGGCGGAGGTTGCAGTGAGCCACTGCGCTCCAGCCTGGTCGACAGAGCAAGACTCCCTCTCAAAACAGACAAACAAACAAAAAACCGATAAGGATAGAGAAGTCAAGGCCAGTTCCGCATGAGCTGCGAGAAACCTGGACACAAGCCATAGCCGGTGTTCGTGCCTCTTCAGTGTCTTCGATGGAAGCCTCTTGGCTGGTCCTGTCTTTGTGCTCAAGTCTTCTCTCTCCCCTGGTTCTCTGCAACCGGGCTGGTTTATCTCAGCACCCCAAACACCTGCTGGGGGCTGGGGGCTGGCACTCGGAATCTGTCCTTTGAAGGACGCTGGGAGCTGCCCCACCCCTACCTCTCTGACCACCCCTCCCACCCCCCCACCCCACTTCCATTCATCCAGCTTGGACACCATCCGGCTCAGGGGCTTTCCCAAGACCTACTCCTTCACCTCCTGACTTTGCTCAAATGCTACTTTTGCAGGGAGGTGCCCCTGAGCCCTCACTTCCACTCCCTACCTTTTTTCTCTGCTTTCTTTTCCTCCCCCTCTTTACCTCTATAAATATTTTATGTGTTTTGCTTATTAAATGTATTGTCTCCCCACAACAGAACGGAAGCTCCCTTAGGTCTACCTCTGTTTTGTTCACTGCTGTATTCCCAGTGCCTAGAACATGCCTGACACAGTAGATCAATAAATATCTGTTAGACGAAGAAAAAAAGAAAATCCAACTAGGAATGAACACCGGGGACCTGGACGGATAGGGGAGACTGGACTTCCACCAAGTGTCTCTGGGCATGGCCCACCTCCCTGCAGACTCCTACCCCAGAGCCAGCCCACCTGCCGTCCTACAGGTGGGGGCCGGAGAGTGCTGGCCCGGGGCTTTTCCCACCTCCCTTCCGCTGCGCGTACCGACCCCGGGGCTGGGCGGGGGCTGCTACGAGTTGCAGGCGGGGGCTCGGAGCTCCGGACCAGCCCCAGTCGGGAGGCCAGGGGCCGAGCCTTCCTCCGGGCGGGCGGGGGGCCGAGTAGGGAGGGAGCCCGGCGAGGGAGGAGCTGGAGGAGGGAGCGAGGAGGAGCGGCGGGCGCGGGAAGGGGAGCGCTGAGAAGGAGCCGCAGGGCGCTGGGAGGGGCGGAGGCAGGTGGGGGATCGCGAGGGCGCGAGCCGGGAAGGGCCCCGGGGCGGCGGGGCGGGCTGCCCCGGAGCTCGGCGGGGGTCGCGGCGGAGACAAGGCGGCCGCGGCGGGG
>NW_016808328.1:2169675-2178051 GCF_001698545.2 Rhinopithecus bieti
GGGGCGGGCTGCCCCGGAGCTCGGCGGGGGTCGCGGCGGAGACAAGGCGGCCGCGGCGGGGAGATGCCGCGCGAGGAAGTGGATCGGGCGGGTACGCAGGGTGTGCGCACCTGCGCGCCGGGCAGCCGGTAAGCGCTCGGGGCCGCGTGGTCTCCGGGGAGGGGAAGCGTCTGTAGCCTGGCCCCAGCGGCGGTCCGCGGGAAACCGAGGCCAGGAGCGGCGCCCCTCCTGGGGCCTCGGGGGCCCAGGGCGTCCCGCCTCCCTGTGCCCTCGGACGGGCGCGCGCCATGGAGAGGGTCCCGGAGGACCTGCCCGGCCGGAGGGAGGCGACCAGGGGTCGCCGTCAAGACCCCCGGGAGAAAAGGGAGGGCTGAGGCAGCGCCCGGGGCGGCTGCGGGATCCCACGCACGCGTTGGGGGTGCCCAGCGCCCAGGCGAGATCTGGAGGGGCGGGAGTCACCCCGGGCGGGGACTGCGACGCCCCCGGAGGGGCCCCGGGCGCAGAGGGAAGCCGGGCGCTACCCCCTGCTGGCCAGGTTCGGGCGCGGCGCCGTGGAGCGGCCACCCCTCTCTGGAGGGAGTTGAAGGGGCGTCCGGTGTGGAGCCCCGGCTGGCTCCGGGCTGGGGCTGACCGGCTCTGTGACCTTGGGTAGGTCACTGCATCTCTCCGAGCCTCAGTTTGCACGTCTATCAAATAGAGGGGGGATTCTCTCGCATTGCGGAGTCCGTAGGAATACGTGAGATCCCCGCTAGATGCCTTTTTAGAAACTGTAAAGTTCTGTATAAATCCTAGCTAATCACATAATGCCGGAACTGGAAGGGCAGTAAGAAATCTGCTTTATTACAAATGGGGAGAGTGGGGAATCCGTCTTGCCCAAGGTCACACTACCAGCAGAAGAATCTAAGACTAAAGTCCCCAGGTCTGGGAAAGTTCGGGATTAAGAGCAGGGCTCTCAGTCAGGGTGGTTGCATTAGCAAACTGGCCTTGGCCACCTACTAGCTGTATGATCTCAGGAAAGCCCTTACCTTCTCTGAGGCGTGGTTTCCTCCCATATGAAGTGGGGACAACAATGCTCACCCCACAGGCTTACAGTACAAATCTAATGGGAATGTCACTCAGCACAGCCTCTAGCTCCAAACAAGAGCTCAGCCACTCCTGGCCATCATTTCTCTGAGTAGCAGCAGCAGCAGCAACCCCTCTGCTCTTCCTTGCAACCAGCTTCCAGTGTTTTCCAGTTGAGCCCGTGGTGTGGGTCTGTGCTGTCCTCTGGATCACACAGCCATTGGCCTGGGGTCTCAGTCCTCCTCAAGGACTGAGGACACTTGGGGACACTTTATCAGCAGCAAGCGAGGCCACTGGGGTAGCCCGCCTTTTTCAGTCTTTAGTCCTGCTCCACTGGTGGGGAGAAGTAGGTAGGCTTTGTCATTGGGACATCCAGGAAGCCAGGACCTAGAGGGTGGCTAGGAGGGAGGGACCAGGTGGTGTGAGGAACCATCACAGATGGTTCCCGTCTAAGGCCCACAGAGGGGCAGGGGTCAGCCATGTCTTCCAGGAAGCTGAATTCAGTAGACACCACTCAGTCTTTTTGTTTATTTGTTTTTGTTTTTGAGACAGGATGGTGCTCTGTCACCCAGGCTAGAGTGCAGTGGTGTGATCATGGCTCACTACAGCCTCGACCTCCCGAGTTCAAGTGATCCTCTTGCCTCAGCCTCCCCAGTAGCTGGGACTACAGGTATGCGACACCATGCCTGGCTAACTTTTGCATTTTTTGTGGAGACAGGGTGTCGCCATGTTGCCCAGGCTGGCCTCGAACTCCTGGGCTCAAAGAATCCACCCTCCTCGGCCTCCCAAAATGCTGGGACTACAGGTATGAGCCACAGAGCCTGGCCTGCTCAGTCTTTCACTGTTCTCAGCAGCAGTTGACACTGCTGACCATTTCTTCTCCCCAAAACACTCTTCTCTGGGCCCCTGTGACTTGACACTCTTGCACTGTGTCCTTGTCTTCTCTGTTGTGTTTGTGGCTTCATTCTCCTTTCTATAGCCCTTAGATGCTCTGCTCCCCCAGGCCCTCTGCTCCTCTCCTAGTAGACACTCTCCTTGGGTGATCTCACCCACCCCATTGGCTTTAGTTATCACCTCTATGCACATGACTCATACATGTATGCCTCCAGCCCAGATCGCTCCTCAGGCTGTTGACCCACCTACTTATTTTCAGCCAGACACTGTTCTAGGCCCTGGGGATATAGGGATGAGCTAGACAGGAGGTGTATGTTAGCAGGGCATGAGGCAAGTGGGGGGTGTGTGGGGAAAGACATGCAATAAACAAACAGGCAGAAAATATCAGATTGGGTTAAGTGCTAAAATGAGCATAAACCAGGGTGATGTGGTGGAGGAGGGGAGCTGCTTTATGTTGGCTGGTCAAGGTGTTGCCAAAGGGGTGATATTTAAGAGGCACAACTGGTAAATGAGGTCAGAGAGATGGCAGGGGTGGCAGCAGATCACGTAGGGCCTTGTAAGCCATAGGAGTTTTGAATTTTATTCAGAGTAAAGTGGGAGCTGTTGGAGAAATGTATTTATTTATTTATGAATGAATGAATGACAGAGTCTGGCTTTGTCGCCCAGGCTGGAGTGCAGCGGTGCACTCTGGGCTCACTGCAACTTCCACCTTTTGGGCTCAAGCAATCCTTCCACCTCAGCCTCCAGAGTAGCTGGGACTACAGGCGTGCACCATCATGCCCAGCTAATTTTTGTATTTTTTGTAGAGATGGGGTTTCTCCATGTTGCCCAGGCTGGTCTTGAACTCCTGCCTCTGGAATTACAGGCGTGAGCCATTGCACCCAACCGAAAACTTTAAATGGAGAGGAGGAAATACGGATCCTTCTCCAGAGCCTACTTGAGCCTTTCAAGAGAAGTTATTTCCTGTTATTTGCCAGTCTTCCGTGCTCTGAACACTGGAGGGGGAAGGAAATAGGTAAACCTTCAAGGAGTTTCCAGCAATAGGCAGTGAGAGGCACAAACAAACCTGGAGTCGAGAGAGGGCTTAAAGGAGAGAGATTTTGCTCTCAGTTGCCCAGGGAAGACTTCCTGGAGGAGGTAGCTTTTGAAAAGGACCTCAGAAAGCAGAGAGAGGGGCTGGGTACAGTGGCTTACACCTGTATCCCAGCACTTCAGGAAGCCCAGGTGGGCAAAGTACTTGAGCCCAGGAGTTCGAGATTAGCCTGTGCAACATGATGAGACCCCATCTCTAAAAAACAAAAGAAAGATTTAGAAAGCAGACAGGAGTACAATAGATATGTATGAAAGGGAATGGGAAAGATTGCTCTCCCAGGCAGAAGGAACAGCCTGAACTAAGGCACGAATGCCCCAAACATGTAGTGAAGACAAGGGAGAGAACACAGAATGTGTAGGGGAGTGAAAGATCTGGCCTGTTAAGAGAAAGGCCTTAGACCTTGCCATTGATATGTGAGCCTCTGTTTCCTTATTGTTTTTTTGTTTTGTTTTGTTTTTAGATGGAGTCTTGCTCTGTCGCCCAGGCAGGAGTGCAATGGTGCGATCTCAGCTCACTGCAACCTCTGCCTCCTGAGCTCAAGCGATTCTCTTGCCTTAGCTTCCCAAGTAGCTGGGACTATAGGCGCGTGCCACCATGCCCAGCTAATTTTTGTGGTTTTAGTAGAGACAGGGTTTTACCATGTTGGCCAGGACGGTCTTGATCTGATCTCATGATCTGCCCGCCTCGGCCTCCCAACGCTTATTATTTTTATGAAGTAACTGGTTAAGCTCTGGGGAAGATAGTGAGGAAGAATTTAAAGCTTGGGCTAGGTGTAGAAGAACAGGATAAGGTCTGCTACAAAAGAGGCGCTGGCCAGGTGTGGTGTTTCACTCCTGTAATCCCAGCACTTTGGGAAGTTGAGTGGGGTGGATTACTGGAAGTCAGGAGTTCGAGACCAGCCTGGCTGACATGATGAAACCCTGTCTCTACAAAAATACATAAATTAGCTGAATGTGGTGGCATGCACCTGTAATCCCAGCTGCTTGGGACACTGAGGCAGGAGAATCGCTTGAACCTGAGAGGTGGAGGTTGCAGTGAGTGGAGATTGAGCCGCTGCACTCCAGCCTGAGCAACAGAGTGAGACTCCCGTCTTAAGAAAAAAAAAAAAAAAAAAAGGCGCTCAAGAGGGCCTGCTGTGAGTGAGGTGGCTTGAGTTTGGGGCCCCTGTGGAACATCAAGGAGGCATGACCAAAGGATATTTGGGCTCAGAGGTACAGAGAGAGGGGTCAAACAAAGGTAAAACTGTCAGTATTCTTTTTTTATTCATTCTTTTGAGTAAATCTCAGCATCTGTAAGTATTAAGCCTAAAATATACAGCTATGAACAAAGCCGTATCCCTGCCTCGGGAATGCACCATCTTGTGGGGAGACAGACCCAGGCATTGGACTGCAGGATAATGAGACGTGTATTACAAATCCTAAACACAAGGCACTGTGTTGGCAGAGAGAGAGGCTGGCTCCGCTTGGGCAGGAGGAGGACAAATTTCAGTAAAGAGGGGAGAGTTAAACTTGGTCTTAAGAGTGAAGTTGGAGCTGGATGGTGGGTGACAGGGACGGGCACGCCACACACAGGGCATTGGGCTTCATGGCATGAGTTGCCCCTTCCTTCTGGAACTCAAGTCTAGCAAGGAGACAGGGGTGGGGTGGGCAAGAGAGCCCAGTCCAGGGGAGTCCAGTGTGATGTATACATTAGAAGGCCAATGGGGTGTAGAGAAGGGAAATGATCAGGTCCCTCCCTAGTTACCAGGAAACTTCCCGAGAGGGTGGGGGACATGAGCAGAAAGGCATTCCAGGTAGAGGGAATAGCCTGTGCAAAGACTCAAGGAAGTAATAGAACTGCAGTGTTTTTGCAGCCAAAGGTCTCGGCCCGAGGTGGGCTGGAGGTGGGGTCTTTTTTTCAGTCCAGGTGAATAGGAGGATGAGAGGAAATGACCGGGCTATGTGATCTCTGGATAGGTAAACAATAGGAAATGTAGAAAAAGGATTTGGGGCTGGGCACGATGGTTCACAACTGTAATCTGGTACTTTGGGAGGCTGAGGCAGGAAGATCACTTGAACCTAGGAGTTCAAGACCAGCCTGGGCAACATAGGGAGACCCCATCTCTGTAAAAATTTTTTTAAAAATTAGCCAGGCATGATGGTGCACCTGTAGTTCTAGCAACTTGGGAGGCTGAGGCAGGAGGAAGGCTTGCGCTCAGGAGGTTGAGGCTGCAGTGAGCCACAATTGTGCCACTGTACTCCAGCCTAGGCAAAAGAGAGAGAGAGCCTGCCTAAAATAAATAAATAAAAATACATACATACATACATACATACATTCACACATAAAAAGAATTTGGAGTGTATTGCAGGGAAGAGTTATCCAAGGTTCAATCCTGTGGAATAGGTATCATTGGCCCCAGGTTCTCTTCACTTGCTAATTCCTTGTTTGTTTTTAACTCAGGACATGGTATGAGATTTCACTTGTTAATTCTATTTGCCCTCTCACGCTCAGCTTCAAAGCCACTTTCAGAGTGAAACCTCAAGGTTGCAGCAGGGTACCTGTCCCCCTATTTTCCTTCCCATAGCTCCCTGCATGCCCCACCATTATCCTCATCATATGTGTGGTCCTCATTGCAGGGCCATTGTAAGTCCTTCTAAGAGCAGAGTCCTCATCCAGGGCCATTGTAAGTCCTTCTAAGAGCAGAGTCCACATCTGCATTGTTCATGCCAACATGTGGTAGGCTTTAAGTATACTGTAATTGAATAGATGAGGAAACAGAGAGGTTGAGTAACTTGCCCAAGGTCACAAAGCTAGAAAACGGCTCAAGTGAGACGCGAATTCGGTCTACCTGACTCCATAGCTGTACCTAGCTCCAAAGCTTGTGCTCTGAATCACAGCTGTATTGTGGCTCCCAGAAGAGAAAGCAGATGGTGAATAGCAACTTCGTATCCTGTAAACACTAACAAATTTGGTGTTTGGTTTCAAGAAAATGAATGCCTGTTGTTAGTGCCTTGTTTACCCAGTCTAGAGAAGATAACTTATCCTCTGTCCTGGAAATACTCACTCCATCAGCTCCAGGTATTCTCTGGGGACCCAGGTGTGCAGCATCTGTGGGAGAAGAGAAGAGACAGGTTGGGCTCCAGTATAGGGGGGATGCAGTTCTAAAGGCTTCTTGCAAAGTATGATTAGTCCTGCCAGTCGGCTCCCAGGATTACTCACCTGGTGTGGCAACTCAGATGAGAGCTGGGGGAAGACTTGAAAATGCCAGAGGTATATAGTATGAAATGGGTCTGAGAGCCTCTGAATACTTCTGTCCTTCATCTCAAATTCCTGCTGCAAGCAGGAGCCAGTAGAAGGAGCCCTGGTGGGAGTCTGAAGACTTGGTCTCAGCCTGTAACACACTGTGTTACCTTGAGCAAGTGTCTTGCCTTCTCTGAGCCCATTTCCCTGTCAGCATCATGAGGGGTCGGACTAAATGATTCCTAAGAGTCCTTCCCGTCTGACACTCTGATACCCTTCTGAAATCCAGGGGCTGACACTACTGCTACCCCTCACACCACCACCGTGTGGCAGAGCTGCAGCATCTCCTGAGAGCTTGTCAGAACTGCAGACCCGGCCGGGGGTGGGGTGGTGGCTCACACCTATAATCCCAGCACTTTGAGAGGCCGAGGCGAGTGAATCATTTGAGACCAAGAGTTTGAGACCAGCCTGGCCAACATGGTGAAACCTTGTCTCTACTAAAAATACAAAAATTAGCCAGGCATGGTGGCACGTGCCTGTAGACCCAGCTACTCAAGAAACAGAGGCAGGAGAATCACTTGAACCTGGGAGGTTGCATTGAGCTGAAGATCACATCACTGCACTCCAGCCTGGGTGACAGAGCGATACCCTGCCCCAAAACAAACAAGCAAACAAAACCCTGCAGACCCACAGAACCAGCGTCCGAATTTTTAATAAGATCCCTAGGTAATGCATGTACACATTCAAGTGTGAGAAGTGCCGCAGTCACCACTTCCTTCCCCTTCCTTTGAGTTGTGCCAAGCTCCCATCACCAGGCCTGTCAGAGACAGGTCCTGTTCAGGAGATAGTGATGGAGCCTGGCACATCACAGGTACCCAGTACAGATTTCTTGAATGTGTGGGGTAGGTATTTATGGAAAGAAGGAAGTGGAACTGACTTTACCTGGCACCTTTTATGGATGGTGGAGCAGGGAGTTGGGCAAGCCCAGATTCCAATCCTAGATCCACAGTGCCCCATCTCCAGGGTCTTAGGCAAGCCATTTCCGTAAGCCTCACTTTCCTCCCCTGGGAAGTGGGAATCATTAATAATAATAGTATCGACTACAGAGGGTTGCGGTCAGACTTAAATGAGTTAATACATGAGAAGCTTAGAACAGTGCCTGGCACATAGTAAACTCTCAATAAATGTTGGCCAGTACTTTACTACTGGGGTCATTCCGACCCCTCCTCATCCCCATGCCCACATAGCGGGTGTCCCTGCCGCCCCCTCCCTACTGTCACAACCCCATCCCTGGAAATGCAGTTCCCTGAGGACAGACTCCTGACCTGAGCCCTAGGGAGCACTATCACCCCTACTAAGAGCCACTGCTAGAGCAGGACCGACCAACAGAAATACAACGTGAGTGACAAATGTGCTTTTTCAATTTAGGAAATTTCAAAGTAGCCACATTTTTAAAAAGTGAAAATAGGCTAGGTGCAGTAGCTTATGCCTGTAATCCCAGGCATTTTGGGAGGCTGAGGCGGGCAGCCTAGCCAACATGGTGAAACCCCGTCTCTACTAAAAATACAAAAATTAGCTGGGTGTGATGGTGGTGCACACCTGTAATTTCAGCTATCCAGGAGGCAGAGGCAGGAGAATTGCTTGAACCAGGGAGGAAGAGGTTGCAGTCAGCTGAGATCGTGCCACTGCACTCCAGCCTGGGTGACAGAGCAAGACTCTGTCTCAAAAACAAAACAAAACAAAACAAAAAGTGAAAATTTTATTTATATGTTCTACTAACTTACTACATCCAAAATATTACCATTTCAACATGTAACTGATACATTTATTAGTGAGCTATTTTACACTTTTTTTTTACATTCTTTTTTTGAACCAGGTACATCTCAGGGGCTACATTTGAAGCGCCCAGTGGCCACACATGGCCAATAGTGGCTATTTTATTTCTGAACTTTGGCTGTCAATCCCAGCTATGCCATATATTACCTGTATGGCTGGGAGCCAGTCATTTTACCTCTCTGGACCTCAGTTTCTTCGTCTGTAAAATGGGTGCACTAATTCATTCCCCGCACCCCCAATTAGTAATAATAGGAGCAGTTGGTGATATATAT
>NW_016808328.1:2178796-2199078 GCF_001698545.2 Rhinopithecus bieti
AAAAAAAAAAAAAAAAAAAAGAATTTAAAACCTCTTTACCCACTTTCCCACAGCATGGGTGAATATAGTGAGTTGTTAACTTCAAAGGCTCTTGCCGGCCGGGCACAGTGGCTCACGCCTATAATCCTAGCACTTTGGGAGGTCGAGGTGGGAGGATCAATTGAGGTCAAGAGTTCAAGACCAGCCTGATCAACATGGTGAAAGCCTGTCTCTACTAAAAACATTCAAAATTTAGCTAGGCGTAGTGGTGGGTGGTGTAATCCCAGCTACTCAGGAGGTTGAAGCAGGAGAATTGCTTGACCCTGGTGGGCGGAGGTTGCTGTGAGCCGAGATTGCACCACTGTACTCCAGCCTAGGCGACAGAGCAAGATTCCACCTCAAAAAAAAAAAAAAAAAAAAAAAAAGAGGCTTTTGCCTTTTAACAGTGTATTTGGTTGTTTGAGGTGGTCTCTTGCCTGTTGAAGGCTTGTGGGGATCCAGTGCAAGGCTAAAAGCAGGAAGGCACTGGGGCCTCATATTTCCCTAACCATTGCAAAGGCCTTGAAAACAGGTTTCATCTGTCTTTGACTTTTTTAAGGTAGCCAAATTGTCAGTGATGAAGATAACTACGTATCATCCAGGCCATTGGTTTTTCATCTTGGTTTCACCTTAGAAGCAGTTGAGAAGGTTTCAAAAATCAGTGCCTGGGCTCTGTCCTCTGGAGGGTGAGGCCTAGATATCTGTTGTTGTTTTTAACAGACTTTTTTTTTTTCTTGAGATGGAGTCTCGCTATGTTACCCAGGCTGGAGTGCGGTAGCACGATCTCAGCCCACTGTAGCCTCTGCCTCCTGGGTTCAAGCGATTCTCCTGCCTCAGCCTCCTGACTAGCAGTGACTACAGGCATGTGCCACCACACATCACACCCAGCTAATTTTTGTATTTTTTGGTGGGGCTAGAGACAGGGTTTCACCATGTTGGACGGCTGGTCTCGAACTCCTGACCTCAAGTGATCTGCCTGCCTCGGCCTCCCAGTGTCCTGAGATTGCAGGTGTGAGCCACTGTGCCCGGCCTGACTTGTATTTTTAAAGCTCTTGTAGGTAAGTGATTATAATGCTCACCAAGAGAATCTCTGATCTGGTCCAACTACCTCATTTTCAAGTTGGAGAAACTGAGGCTTGGAGGAGGAACTGACTTATCCTGGGTTACACAGAAAGTTAGCAGCAAAGCCAAGCTAAAGCCCAGGGCCTCTGCATCTCAGGCGTGTGCTCTGTTCTCAGGGCCCATTCCCCACCAGTTCCTGGAGCCTTTCATAGACAGGTATTGATGCCTTGCTCTGGGCCAGGTGTCAGGGCTACAGCGGTGAATGAGACATGGTCCCTATACTTAAGGAGCTCCTGTTACTGTGTCAGAGGTAGTCCAATATGGTGAGAGCTAGGGTGGCAGGCTCTTAGGAAAGGGGTACCTGAACCAAGCTGGGCTTGGGGGGAGGTTAGGGAAAGCTTCCTGGGGAGACACCAGAGCCTAACTCTGAAGGGTGACTTGGAATTAGGCAGCCAGAGGACTGAAGAAAGGACATTTTCCAGGCAGAGGATACAGCAGGGAAAAAGGATCAGCAGGAAACAGCACTGGAGCCTGGGGTATGGCAGGAGGGTACTGGCAGAAGAACAGGCAGGTCTGTGCTGCTGCAGTGTGAAGGTCACAGCCAGCTATGCTGAGAGATGGGGTTGGAGATGGAAGGAAACACCAGTTCATGAAGAGTCTCTTAAACCAAGCTGTGAAGCCTGGGCTTAATCCCAGGTGCAGTGGGAGCTACTGGAGGATTTTAAGGGAGTGACCTGGTCAGACTGTTAGTTGAAAGGAAGATTCTGGGTGGGATATGGTTAGAGAATGGAGAGGGGCCAAGAGTGGAGGCTGGGAGACCACTGAAGCCAGGAAGGATGGTTTCACTCTCCTGAAACAGAACAGTGGCAGTAGGAGTGGAGAGGGGAGAGAAGAGTGAAGGCACAGTTAGGTGTGGGCAGTAGAGTAGACAGAATCCAGTCATTCACTGAATGAAGGGGCCAGGTGTGGTAGCTCACGCCTGTAATCCCAGTACTTTGGGAGGTGGAGGAGGGTGGGTCACCTGAGGTCAGGAGTTCGAGACCAGCCTGACCAAACGATGAAACCCCATCTCTACTAAAAATACAAAATTAGCTGAACCTGGTGGCGTAGGCCTGTAATCCCAGCTACTCGGGAGGCTGAGGCAGGAGAATCACTTGAACCTGGGAGGCGGAGGTTGCAATGAGCTGAGATAGCGCCACTGCACTCCCGCCTGGGCAACAAGAGTGAAACTGTCTCAAAAACAAAACAAAAACACACACTCAGTGAATGAAGGGACTTTATCAATTGGCTATTGCTATGTAACAAGCTACCCTCAAACTTGGTGAATTACAACAACAGCATTTATTACTACGAATCATGTATTTGGAGGTTGGCTCATTTAATCTGAACTTGGCTGGGTATGTATTTTTTTTCCCCATAGGTTATTGGGGTACAGATGGTATTTGGTTACATGAATAAATTCGTTAGCAGTGATTCATGAGATTTTGGTGCACCCATCACCCAAGAAGCATACACGGCACCCTATTTGTAGTCTTTTATCCCTTGCCCCCCTCTCACCCTTTCCACCAAGTCCCCGAAGTCCATTGTATCATTCCTATGCCTTTGCGTCCTCATAGTTTAGCTCCACATATCAGTGAGAACATACAACATTTGGTTTTCCACTCCTTAGTTACTTTACTTAGAATAATAGTCTCCAGTTTCATCCAGGTCGTTGAAATACCATTATTTCAACGCTTTTTATGACTGAGTAGTATTCCATCGTATAAATCAGTTTCTTTATCCACTTACTGATTGATGGACATTCGGGTTGGTTCTATGATTTTGCAGTTGCGAATTGTGCTGCTATAAACATGCGTGTGCATGTATCTTTTTTGTATAATGACTTCTTTTCCTCTGGATAGATACCCTTGGCTGGGTATGTCTCCTGATCTTGGCTGGGCTCGCACATGTGTCTGCTGGTTGTGTGAGAGGTTCTGTTCTAGGCTGGGTTTGGCTGGAACAGCTCTGCTCCATGTCCTTGTCTCTCCCTGCAGGGACCAGTGTGCTAGCCCAGGGATGTTCTTCTCATGGCAGTGACAGAGTACAAGCAGACACATGCACAGCCTCTAGAGGACTACATTTGGCACCGGCTTACTGTCACTTCTGCCTCATTCTGTTGACCATAGCGAGTCCATGCTGAACCCAGAATCAAGGGACAAAAAATGCTCCTTTTGATGGGGGCAGGGAGAGGTGGCACAGGGCAGTAGAAGCATCGAGCTGAGCTGAGAGGGACACCAAACTGCCATGTGATCTTAGGCAAGTCACCTACTTCTCTGTCACTCATGTGACAGTCACGTGACATTGGTGCTGTTATTCGCATTTCCAGTGCGGCCAGGTGCGGTGGCTCACACCTGTAATCCCAGCACTTTGGGAGGTCGAGGTGGGTGGATCACTTGAGGTCAGGAGTTTGAGACCAGCCTGACCAACATGGTGAAACCCTGTCTCTACTAAAAATACAAAAATTAGCCAGGTGTGATGGTGTGTGTCTGTAGTCCCATCTACTTGGGAGGCTGAGGCAGGAGAATCGCTTGAACCCAAGAGGTGGAGGTTGCAGTGAGCCGAGATCGCACCATTGCATTCCAGGCTGGGCGACAGAGCGAGACTCTGTCTCAAAAAAGGAAAGGAAAGGAAAGAAAGGAAGAAGAAAAAGAAGAAGGAAGAACGGAAGGGAAGGGAAGGGAAGGAAAGGAAAAGGACTGGGTGCAAAGAGGTTCAGTGATGACTCCAAGTTCTCCCTGTAATCAGTGGAGCTGGTGTCTGAGGCTCTTGGGCAGTTAACCACTACTTTTTGGGGGGCGGGAGGGCAAAACTTCCAGAAAAGCAAAAGTACCCCAAACACAAGTATGCAGCCTGATGAATTTTCACAAAGTGAACACACCAGCTCAAGAAACAGAACATGACCTGCACTCAGAAGCCCCCTTTATATTCTTACAGGAAACACAATAGCCTGACTTCCCTCAGTGTAAGTCAGTTTTGCCTGTTTTTGAACTTTATGAAGTTTAAATCACACATGACGCCTGGCTTCTTCTGATTAACATTATGTCTATTAGATTCATCCACCTGTTTGTGTGTAGCTGGGAACCATTCTCATTGATGAAGAGTGATTCTTATAATCACTCTCTCTTATACGATTATGTCACAATTATTTATTCATTCTACTGTTTGTTGTAGTAGTTATTTTTTAGAAACAGGGTCTTGCTCTGTCACCCAGGCTGGGATTGCAGTGGCACTATTAGAGCTCACTGTAACCTCAAACTCTTGGGCTCAAAAGGTCCTCTCGCCCCAGCCTCCCAAGTAGCTGGGACTACAGGTAGGGGTGCTGTCATATCTGGCTTTTTTTTTTTTTTTTTTGTACATGAGTGTTCACAGCCACTTTATTTGTAGTAGCCCGTCAAGTAAATGGATAAATACATTTTGGTGTATCCATACAATGGAATACTATTCAGTAATAAAAGAGAACATGCAATAACATGGATGAAACTCAAAACAGTTACGCCAGATGAAAAAAGCCAGGCAAAAATGAGTAGATCTCTGATTTTACTTATGTCAAATTATGTAACATGCAAACCAATCCATACTGACTGTATTAGTGTGTTCTCAAGCTGTTAATAAAGACATGCCCAGTGAGACTGGGTAATTTATAAAGAAAGAAGCTGAATTGATTCACAGTTCCACATGGCTGGGGAGGCCTAACAATCATGGTAAAAGGTGAATGAGGAGCAAAGTAATGTCTTACATGGCAGCAGGCAAGCACTAATATTCTTTAACTTTTTTTTCTAGAGACTGGGTCTCCCTGTGTTGCCCAGGCTGGTCTCAAACTCCTAACCTCAAGCAGTCCTTCTGCCTCGGCCTCCCAAAGTGCTGGGATTATAGGTGTGAACCACTGTGCCTGGTCCATTCTACTGTAGATGCTTGTTTAGGTAGTTTGCAGTTTGGGGTTGTTATGAATAGTGCTGCTATGAACAATTCTTGCATGTATCTTTTGGTGGATGTACATACATGTTTTTCTTGGGTGTACAGCTAGGAATGGAAGTACTGGGCTGGAAATTTGGCGATCTTTTATTTTCTATGTTTCACAGAGGTGTTTGTTTGTTTTAAGATAGGGACTCACTCTGTCGCCCAGGCTAGAGTGCAGTGGCACCATCACAGCTCACTGTAACCTCAAACTCTTGGGCTCAAGCAGTTCTCCCACCTCAGCCCCCCAAGTAGCTAAGACTACAGATGCATGCCACCATGCCTGGCTAATTGTTAAATATTTTGGAGAGATGAGGTCTCGCTATGTTGCTCATGCTGATCTCAAACTCCTGACCTCAAGTGATCTCACCTCATCCTCCCAAAGCACTGGGATTACAGGCATGAGCCACCATGTCCTGCCCATTTTCCAGATTTTATGATTAGAGAAACTGAGGTGCAAGACTGATTTGTTTACACCTCAAGATACTGATTAGATTTTAAAACTGGCATTCAGATATAGGTAGAAAGAGAGAGCATGAAATGGGGGAGATGCATACACTTACACACACACCCATACCCATGTTAAAACTTTCCCGATTCGGCTGGGCGTGGTGGCTCATGCCTGTAATCCCAGCACTTTGGGAGGCCAAGGTGGGTGGATCACCTGAGATCAGTAGTTCAAGACCAGCCTGGCCAACCTCGTGAAACCCCATCTCTACTAAAAATTAAAAAATTAGCCGGTTGTGCTAGTGCATGCCTGTAATCCCAGCTACTCTGGAGGCTGAGACAGGAGAATCGCCTGAACCCAGAGGCGGAGGTAACATTGAGCCGAGATTGCCCCACTGCACAGCAGCCTGGGCGACAGAGTGAGACTCTGTCTTAAAAAAAAAAAGAAAAGAAAAACGAAGAGAAAAGAAAGAAAAGAAACTTTCCAGATTCTTCCCCACACATGTTCTATCCAACCCTCATTATATCTCTGGGAGGTAGACTCGATACCCTGATTTTTGCAGAGGAGAAAACTAAGGCTGTAGGAGGTCCCATGCAGGAGAGAGAATGAGATGAAATAACAGCTGTGGGTGCATTTTGTAAAATATAAAGCCCTGTCCAGATTTGCGCAGAGTGATTTCTCCACCCAGAGCTCACTCATCTGTACTACACAGCATCTACAGAAAGAACAGCCACAAATTACTCTGTGGGGGATGTATTCTACTGCAACAAATCTTTTTATCACAGAGCCTTACTTTTTTCTTCCAAAGAGATGAGACTGGCTTCTAAGGACACATTAAACCCATACATCCTTTTTGTTTCTGGCGAGGTTTTATGACTCACTTAGTTAAAGAGCCCTCAGAAAGTGGAGGCGACAGATCTTCCTGCAGGCTGAATGAGCCCTGGGTAGGAAGCTTTTGTAAGAGGCCAGCTTTTGCTGTTTGTAAGAGGCTAGCTTTTGCTGGCCGGGTGCGGTGGCTCATGCATGTAATCCCAGTACTTTGGGAGGCCGAAGCGGGTGGATCCCCCAGCACTTTGGGAGGCCCAGATGCACAGATCACTTGAGGCCAGGAGTACGAAACCAGCCTGGCCAACATGGTGAAACCCCTACTAAAATACAAAATTAGTTAGGCGTGATGGCGCATGCCTGTAATCTACATGGGAGGCTGAGGCAGGAGAATCAGTTGAACCCGGGAGGCAGAGGTTGCAGTGAGCTGAGATTGGGTCACTATACTCCAGCCTGGGCAACAGAGTGAGACTCTGTCTCAAAAAAACACCTGCTGTGTGCCAGCCACTGTGCTAGGCATGTTCTCCCTACTTCATTGAAGCCACATAACAATTCTGGGTGAAAGATGTCATTACCCCAATTTACAGATGAGGAGGAAGGGCCCAGGAGGTAAAAGGACTTGGACCCCACAGTAGGGATTGGTTAGTGGGAAGGAACCAAAAGTCCCCTGTCTTGACTGGGCACAGCGGCTCAGCCTCTAATCCCAGCACTTTGGGAGGCTGAGGCAGGAGTATCGCTTGAGCCCTGGAGTTCCATACCACCCTGGGCAACACAGCGAGACCCCGTCTCTACAAAAAAATAATGAAAATTCACTGGGCATGGTGGCTTGTGCCTGTAGTCCCAGCTACTTGGAGGGTTGAGGTGGGAGGATCACTTGAACCCGGGCAATCGAGGCTGCAGTGAGAGCCATGATCGTGCCACTGCACTCCAACCTGGACGACAGAGGAAGTCCCTGTCTCTGAAAATTAAAAAGAAGAAGAAAGTTCCCTGTCTTACTACCATTTCTCAAAGGCTGCTGTGTCCATGTGAACTGGCTCAGCTGGGAAAACACGAGTTGGTACAAATGAGGTTTCCTGGATAGACGGTCACTCATTGACATACAGGGATGGGAAGGCGTATTCCCTGGCCTGGAAGCCTCCTTCCTTCTCCTCTCCCAGGACAGGTGGTTCCTCTCCCTCAGCTTCTTTCTCTGCTCCGTTCTCCTGCCTCTCTCTACAGACCTGTTTTTTGTTTACCTTTGGCTTTTCTATTCCCCCCAAACCTTCCTTGATTTGGTAAAGGCTGCAGCGTGACTCCAGCCTCAGGACCCTTGGCCTGCAGGTTTATCTTCCCCCATCTTCTATCCAGCCCAGCTCCCCATGGTTGCCATTCTAAATTCCCAAGAGAGAATCTGATTGGCTCATTTTGGGTCACATGTCCACCGTGGTCCAATCAGCTGTAATCAAAGGTGGTCTCTGGAACAGGCCGGGATTGGTACATAAGTCTCTCTGTCTGCTTTTCTCTTTCCACCCCTCTTCAGAGATGCCAAAGCTGGGAGATTCATGGTGTGCCTGGAGTCCACGTGATCTGGACTTCAGGGGAGATGCTTGTGGCCTGGAGGTGGAGGCGGGGCCGAGAAAGGTCCTTGCTTCTGCTGCTGCTATCATGGCCCCTGGGAAAATGGGTGGGCAGGGAGGAAGCTCCTCGGTATGTCTGGGTTTCTGGCAATGGCAGACATCTCTCACCAAAACGGGCAGTGATACTTTGTTTCTGGTGAGGGAAGTGATCTTGTTGCCTGGATATCTGAATTTGGTTGGATGCACCATAGAGAACCCAGATAAATCACATTTGTGGTCACCATTGACTACAAGGCCAGGCATGGTGGCTCAGGCCTATAATCCCAAGACTTTGGGAGGCCAAAGTGAGTGGATCACTTGAGGCCAGGAATTTGAGACCAGCCTGGGTGACATAGGGACACCTTGTCCATAAATAAATAAATAAATAAACAAAAAGAAACCATTTACTATGTTGAGCATTTTGTATCCATGATATTGACAGTTTTCCCCAAACTCCTGTGAGATTTGGATTATCATCTCCATCACTGAGGCTGTGCAGGCTCAGAGAGGTGAAGTTATTCACCCAGTGGCCACAGCAAGAAAGCGAACCAACAGGAATTGGGACCTGAGAATGCCTGCTCTTAGCCACTGTACTCCTTCTTTGTTAGCATCATTACATTTGTTCAGGACTCTGCTGTTCACAACATATCACATACATGATCTTGCTGGAGCTACTCAATACTTCTTTAGGACAGCACAGCCAGGCTTTTGTTCTCATTTCACCAAGGAAGTAACTAAGGGTCAAAGAGGTTGTGCTTTGCCCATGGTTACCCAGCTGGTCAATGGCAAAGCTGGGACCAGAATGCAGATCTTCTGCACTAAAATTATCAATAGGTATTAATGTATCAACATATTGCTGGTAATAGGGTTCTTTTTCATAATATACAAAATAGATTGAGAAAAATTACATGCACTACCGAGTGCGATGGCTCACGCCTGTAATCCCAGCACTTTGGGAGGCTGAGGAGGGCAGATCACCTGAGGTCAGGAACTCAAGAGCAGCCTGGCCAACAAGGTGAAACCCCGTCTTTACTAAAAATACAAAGATTAGCCAGGCAGGGTGGTACGCGCCTGTAGTCCCAGCTACTCAGGAGGCTGAGGTGGGAAGATCACTTGAACCCGGAAAGCGGAGATTGCAGTGAGCGAAGATTGCATCACTGCATTCCCAGCTGGGTGACAGAGGAAGACTCCATCCCCCCGTTGAGAGAGAGAGAGAGAGAGAGAGAGAGAGAGAGAGAGAGAGAGAGAGAGAGAGAGAGAGAGAGAAAGATTACACATGCATCATTCCCTACAAAGCAGTACACACACGCGCGCACACACACACACACACACGAATAACAATATTGATGCACTCACCACCTACTTAAAAAATAGAACATCAGGCTGGGCATGGTGGTTGATGCCTATAATCCCAACACTTTGGGAGGCCAAGTTGGGAGGATCGCTTGAGCCCAAAAGTTCAAGGTTGCAGTGAGCTATGACTGTGCCATTGTACCTGGGTGACAGAGCAAGATCCTCCCTCTAAAAAAAAAAAAGACCAGGCATGGTGGCTCACACCTGTAATCCCAGCACTTTAGGAGGCCAAGGTGGGAGAATTGCTTGAGTCTAGGAGTTTGAAGACAAGCCTAGACAACATAGGGAGACCCCATCTCTGCAAAAAAAGTTAAATATCAGTTGGGAGTGGTAGTGTGTATCTGTGGTCCCAGCTACTCAGGAGGCTGAGGTGGGAGGGTCACTTGAGCCCAGGAGATCAAGGCTACAGTGAGCTCTGATCATGCCCCTGCACTCCAGCCTGGGTGATAGAGCAAGACTCTTTCTCAAAAAGGCCTGGCGTGGTGGCTCACACCTATAATCCCAGCACTTTGGGAGGCCAAGGCAGGCTGGCCAACATGGCGAAACCCCGTCTCTACTACAAAAAATGCAAAAATTAGCCGGGCATGGTGGTACATGCCTGTAATCCCAGCTACTTGGGAGGCTGAAGCAGGAGAATCACTTAAACCCGGGAGGCCGAGGTTGCAGTGAGTTGAGATAGTGAAAAGAACATAATTGAAACTTTTAAAACCCTTTATGATTATATTCCTCTGTCCTTTTCTCTCCAGGAGTAACCACTATCCTGAATTTTATTTATTTATTTTATTTATTATATTTATTTTATTTTATTTTATTTTTTTGTTGTTGTTTTGAGACAGAGTTCTCGCTCGTTGCCCAGGCTGGAGTGCAGGGCCGGATCTTCAGCCTCACTGCAGCTCCGCCCTCCCAGGTTTTACGGCCATTCTCCTGCCTCAGCCTCCCAAGTAGCTGGACTACCAGGCGCCGCCCACTCGGCCCGCTAGTTTTTGTATTTTTTAGTAGAGACGCCGGTTTCAGCCGTGTGTAGGCAGGAGGTCTCGATCTCCTCGACCTCGTGATCCGCCCGTTCTCGGCCTTCCAAAGTGCTGGGATTACAGGCTTGAGCCACCGCGCGCCGCCCCTATTTATTTATTTTGAGACAGAGTCTCGCTCTGTCGCCCAGGCTGGAGTGCAGTGGCGCGATCTCGGCTCACTGCAGCCTCCGCCTCCCGGGCTCACGCCATTCTCCTGCCTCAGTCTCCCGAGCAGCTGGGACTACAGGCGCCCGCCACCACGTTCGGCTAATTTTTTTGGATTTTTAGTAGAGACGGGGTTTCACTGTGTTTGCCAGGATGGTCTCGATCTCCTGACCTCGTGATCCGCCCACCTCGGCCTCCCAAAGTGCTGGGATTACAGGCATGAGCCACCGCACCCGGCCCCTGAATTTTATATTTTTAATTTCTTTGCTTTTCCTTATGGTTTTGCCACATATATTTATCTCCCTAACAGTTTGTTTCTTCTTGCATGTTTTTGACTTTGGCACTCTGCCTTGTTTGTGATAATCACCATTTTGGTGTGTGTAGCTGTGGTTTATTCTGTTTCGCTTCTCTGTAGCACTCCATCGTAGGAATATGCCATATGCTACCATTCTGCTGTTGATGGACGTTTGGTTGTTTTTAGTTGTTTGCTATTTCATGCTACTAGGACCATTCTTGTTTCTGTCTTCTAGTGAACACAGAAGAGTTTCTCTGCCACGCATACCCAGCAGTGGAATTGCTGAATCATGAGGTAGTCATCACATCTTTAGTTTTATGAAATAATTCTAAATTGTTTGCTTCTTTAGTTTTATGAAATAATACTAAATTGTTTGCTTATGAAGTATCTCCAATCACTGTGTTGCCCAGGCTGGTCTTGAACTCCTGGGCTCAAGCAATCATCCTGCCTCAGCCTCCCAAGCTGCTTACTCTTATTAACTGACATGACATGATCAGATTTAAAATGCTGTACTTTTCTACTAAGTGAAAATGGCATCTTGTTGTCATTTTGATTTTTTTTTTTTTTTTTTTTTTGAGACGGAGTCTCACCATTGTCCTGCCTCAGCCTCCCGAGGAGCTGGGAATACAAGCACCGCCACCTCGCCCGGCTGGTTTTTTACATTTTTAGTAGAGACGGGGTTTCACCGTGTTAGCCAGGATGGTCTCGATCTCCTGACCTTGTGATCCTCCCACCTCGGCCTCCCAAAGAGCTGGGATTACAGGTGTGAGCCACCGCGCCCGGCTTCATTTTGATTTTTCTTTCTTTCTTTTTTCTTTTGTTTAAAATAGATAGTCTCGCTATATTGCCCAGGCTGGTCTTGAACTCCTGGGCCCAAGAGATCCTCCCACATGAGCCTCCCAAAGTGTTGGGATTACTGGCATAAGCCACCACACCCGGCTTTCATTGTCATTTTAATTTTTTTTTTTTTGAGACGGAGTCTCGCTCTGTCGCCCAGGCTGGAGTGCAATGGCACGATCTTGGCTCACTGCAACCTCTTCCTCACAGATTCAAGTGATTCTCCTGCCTCAGCCTCCTGAGTAGCTGGGATTACAGGTGCCTACCACCACGCCCGGCTAATTTTGCATTTTAGTAGAGATGGGGTTTCACCATGTTGGCCAGGCTGGTCTCGATCTCCTGACCTCAGGTGATCCACCGGCCTCAGCCTCCCAAAGTGCTGGGATTACAGGTGTAAGCCACCATGCCTGGCCTGTATTTTTCATTTTATTATTTGAAGTGTGACGGGAAAGAGAGAGTTGCTTGTAGAGCTACAGTCCATGTCTCCAAAAGCAACTAGATTATGAAAACTTCTCCCACCTTTGTTCACAATGGGGAGGGATAGCAGGCAGGAGAGAAGACAGTCTCTGAATTGTGTTACTTCTTTCAAAGCTACAGCCTAGCCTTCCCAACCAAGTCTGTCCGCTCCTGTCCCTGTGTCCCTGTCCTTCTTCCCAAGATGTCACCGAGGGCTGGAGGGCTTGCACACATACCAGCCTCCTGAGCCTTTCTGAACCCACGCCTTTCACTGAAATGAGGTCACTGGAATGCTTGGAACTCAAGGAGTGACCGCATGAGTTTGTGGGGCAGGCACACCAGGCTTCCATGGGAAATGACGCACCTCAGTCACCCAGACTGTCTGCAGGGGAGAAAGTTTCAAAGAGCTCACCAGAGTTCACATTTTCCCCGTGAACCAAAATGGGAGCAAAACTTCAGCCAGAGGCTTTTGGGGTGGAGCCTGGGGAGAGCTGGGGTAGGAGGGGGTCATCAAACCAGCTATGCACGCATGCCTTAAGGCTTTTCATCCTCAACTGAGGCAATGTAGGCAAGGGTAGAAATTTCTTGAGATCTCTGGACCTGGTTTTTCCACTTCCAGCCAAGTGGCCTTGGGCAGGTGACATCACCTCTTTGAGCATTGGTTGGGTCATTCTAAGTTGGGAGCCATGTTGCCCACTTTACAGGTTGGGTGACTCTTAGCCCCAAAGCTAGCTCAGTGCCTGGAATATAGCAAGAGCTCTTCAAAAGATATTGTTATAATATCCTTTAAACTGTAATATATGTTTTGGAGTTGGTGGCTTAGGATTGGTTTTCTTAAATTGAGGCTTTCCCCTCTCCTCCAGGCAGATTTTTATTTTTTATAATGNATCAAAAAAGATTTGGCATAGTATAAGGAGTTTGGTAGTTTTTCCCAATGAGAAAATTTTGGTTACCTCAAAAGAACAAATTGAATGAAATGAGTTAATGAGTATGGTGACTCATTTGATTTCCACTGAAATGAGTTAATGAGAATGGTGAAGTCTTGAGCTGCTCAAGAAGCTTAAGTTTTTTTCTAAATTTTTATATATCCCCTTAAACTACTAATTTAGTCAATACATATTTGAGAACACTGACTTTGAACTAAGTCTGCAGACTACAAAGAACACTGAGGCAGAGCCTCTTTCCTAAGAAAAACACTGTTTAGAAAATAAATCAAGTGCATCAGCCAAAGCCAGTGGAGATCTTATTTCTTCCTGATTTAAATTATTGTAAATTTTTCATTGCTAAGTGGTGTTAGAATAGCAGAGGTTGGAAAGAGGTTGGATGTAGGATGTTTTGAGCTCTTTGTGAGAGCAGAAAATTGGAAATTGAATCTATAGAAACAATCCTTTCACAGAATGTTGCTTTATTATTTTGCTAGCCCTGTGTTCAGAAAGATTTAAGTTCTTGGCCCCAATTTATATGTAACAACTATGACCATTAACTTAATAGATTCCAGTGAGTAATGTAGAGCCTCCTACTATGATTAACCTAGCATTTATTCCCTCTTCTGGATCAGGTACCTTTCAGTCTGTGGTGAAGGGACCACCTTTTTTTTTTTTCCTAGTTTATTGTAGACTAATACTTTGGTTAAATAAAAAATGAATTTCTAGAAAAATGAAATCTTGAACCCCAATTTGTGTTGTACATAACAAATATAAAATGTTATAATCAACATAAAAGGAAAAAGAATTATAAAAACTATGCATTGCTCATTTATTTATGGGAAATTAATATGGACAATCACTGTTACACTCATAATTTTGTGTTCCTCAATTATTTTTCTAAAATCATGAGAGAAATGCTGAGTCCCCATATTAAATGTCTATATGCATACTTTGATCAAACAGGTATAGCAATGTTTAATGTAAGTGAGGTTGCTTACTACAATAAGTTGACACTGCTACTTGCAGAGGATAAGGGATAGCTAAACCATTTTCTACTACACTATTAGCAGAAAAGACAGTGTCACATATATATGTTCAGGAGAACAGAAGATTTTAAAGCAATTTTAGTAAGCTCGGGCAAGTTATAATTTAACTTCAAAATTTGTCTTTATTCCTCAATGATAGCCAATTACAACAATTTATAAAGTTAGAGTCAAATTTAAATTTTATCTCAATGACACGAACTTTGAATTCATGAATTCTGTGTTGGTTTATTCTGAAAATCAGAACATTCTATAAAATATGTACCATGTTTGATAACTTTTTGCAACTGTGCAATATAAAATTTATCACCTACTTCATTGATAATTATTATCAAGTTACATCATAACAACTTATGGAAGCTATTCTTCCAAGCGTCTTTCACTTTGCCCTTTGATGTTATTGGCCATTGGAAAACATCTTGCATTTTTTTCCTTGCAGGAAATATTAAGCTCAGTAAAAATATTGAAGATAATCTGGCAAATAAACAAGTGTGGCTATCCAGTTTACATCTTTAAAAAGTTGGGACCAAACTGGCTTCCTGTCTTGCAGAAAAAGATAAGGGTTTGATCTATGGTTCAAACATTTTTGACAGAACTTCTCTTTACTTGTTACTCAGCATGCAATAATAGTTCGTTATGATTGGCTTCCTTATTATCACATAATAAAGAGAATAAACTAGTAAACTAGTATCTAATGCACTAGCCTTTATGTAACCACAACTTTTACTATGTCACTAAACACATTATTTAGTTTGGCTGATATCACAGCAAAATTTTCTGAAGGAGCCACTGTATTAAGTTACATTCATTCTCCAGCAGCTTCTTTAATCTGCGGAGTCAGTACTCCAGAAAGTTTTATAATCAATGCAACCGCACCAGCAAAACATACCCCTACCTAAAACTTAAACTTCCAATTCACCAACAATGTAAACTTCCTTAGTTGTATATGGTTCAGAGCTAGTTGTGTTTATTGCCAAAGAACTTCTTTAAAATTCTGATATCATGTTTAAATTGTACATACACTAAAAAGATTTGCCTGTGTATTCAAGTTAAAATAAATGTTGCTGGCTTTTTTTGAAGTTGGTTTTCATATCATTAGTTATGAAACATAGTACCCTTTTTACCACAGATTCACCCAATGTTTCTAAGCAAATTTTAGTTTTCACAAATACCTTGGCAATGTGTATATACATTTTAAATCTTACTTAAAATGCTACTTTATTATAGGAAGTCCACAAAGTATATAGTTTGTGCATGGTATATTGGCATCTACTTCTGGTGACTTTTTAATTAAATACTCTTTCAAAAAATTATTTTGGCTTTTTGTTTGTAAGAAGCATTTATGATTCCATTGTTTTATTAGCCAACACCTCAACAAGTGGTTTTACTATTTCACCAACAATGACAGCTGCAAACCCAAGCTCCACAGAGGAGTAAAAGCAGCATAAACTTTTTGTCTTAAGAAAAAAAAAAATCACATATTATTTGGAATCACTTCTATTGTACTGTTTTCAGAAAAGGTATGTCTTGTTTTGACAAAAATCCAGTGAAGCTTAATTCACCAACTATAAATAGGCTACTTCTCTAATTTGGCCAGTAATGTTGAACTACATACTTAAAGCAGCTTTGATTAAAATGTAAATGATCGTAAAAATACGTTTAAAAAGAAACCTGACAGTCTCTCAGATTTTTATACATATTTTGGTGACAGCTAAGAAACCTTAAAATATAGGTTTTAATGTGGGGTCCTACTGTGCATGATGCAGTGATCCCCTACTGGGATGCAGATTGCACAACATAAAACTCACCTTGCAAGTTCAACAGCATCCCCTTCAACAAGAGTTTACTGATTATATTTGAATGATGTAGCAATGTCAAATTGCTATAAAAGTTTCTGAACAATTTCTGTGCTTATTGCAGACCAATAATACAGTTTGTGGATTAGCACTGGTCTATTGCCCATTGCTCTGAATAATTTTTAAAGAAGTAAAACATACAAAAGAAATACTACAGGTTTCTTTTAAAAGTTATTAAGGAAGAAAGCTTTAGACTATGATGCGCCTAAACAGGAGTATAGAATTAAAAATTCTTGGCCAGGCAAGGTGGCGCACACCTTTAATCCCAGCACTTTGGGAGGCTGAGGCAGGCAGATCACTTGAGCCTAGGAGTTCCAGACTAGACTGACCAACATGGCAAAACCCTGTCTCTACCAAAAACACAAAAACTAACCAGGTGTGGTGGCGGGCACCTGTAATCCCAGCTACATTGGGGGCTGAGACTGGAGGATGACTTGAGCCTGGGAGGTTGAGGCTGCAGTGAGCCAAGACTGTGCCACTGCACTTCAGCCTGGGCAACAGAGTGAGACCCTGTCTCAAAAAAGAAGGAAAAGGAAAGGGAAAGGGAAAGAGAGGGAAGGGAAGGGAGAAAGAAAGAAAAGAAAGAGAGAAAAGAAAGGAAAGGAAAGCAAAAGGAAAGGAAAGGAAGAAAGAAAGAAAACATAATAACAACATTTTTAAAAATAGACTTCTGGCCAGGTATGGAGGCTCACGCCTGTAATCCCAACACTTTGTGAGGCTGAGGCAGGTGGATCACAAGGTCAGGAGTTCAAGACCAGACTGGCCAACATGGTGAAACCTCGTCTCTACTAAAAATACAAAAATTAGCTGGGCGTGAGGGCATGTGCCTGTAGTCCCAGCTACTTGGGAGACTGAGGCAGGAGAATCGCTTGAACCCAGGAGGCGAGGTTGCAGTGAGCCGAGATCGCGCCACTGCACTGTAGCCTGGCGACAGAGTGAGACTCCATCTCAAAAATAATAAATAAATAATAAAAAATAAATAAAAAATAAAATTATTCATGCTCACTATAGGACATCTGAAAAATTCAAATGAGTAGAAAAAAGGCCACGACCCCCCATACTTTGTAGAGAAATACATTGTAACAATTTGACTTCTTTCCTGATGGTCTTTATCTTTCCCCATGTACAGTTTTATTTTGTTTCCATTGTTGCTAAATAAATAGAATGACGCTTTCTGATTCACAACTTACAGAGCTGATTTCATGTACTTCTAACACGCTTGTGATGATTCCAACAGCTATGACACTTTGTCCCCTCTGGGAATTGCATGGGTGGGGCACATCACCCACCCCTGTATTCTGATACTTTCTAGAATGCCAGTTCCACAGCACCATGGCCAGCTTTAAGTAGTATCTTTTTAATCATGTAGTTCATCTCAGGCTTCCACGTTGTCCTTCTAGAACCTAACTCTATTTTTTTTTTCTTTTTTAAACCCCAGATCTTCTGAATATGTCCCCATTCCGTGAGCCCACAGTGATCTGTTTGTTTTGCCTGGTCCCAGCTCATGCATTCTTCGAGTCTTGGTAACCAGGATGTTTTGTCTGTTCAGGCTCTAAACGATCAGTGGGACAGGAACTGAAGTTAAGTAGCTCAGGAGGCATCAGGATGAACCTGGGAAAACCGCGAGCCGCTGTGCTGACTGGACTCCTCTCTGAATCAGCTGGAACTTCTTTTTGTGTCTAGTTTTAAAAGCTCCTCGGAGGCAATCCTAAATCCAGAATCGTTTCAATTATTATGAGGGGAATTCTGAAGTTCTCATTAAACACACGAATGACTCAAGCTTTGAAAAGAGCCAGATGCCAAAGGCAAGAATCCCAGGGCATTGCCCACCTGGGTGTGATCCCCTGATAACTGTCTAACGAATTCAGCATGTGTCCCCCGGGCATGACCATCTGCTGGGCAAAGCTCCAGGACCCTGAGACATCCTGGAATTCCTGCGGTTTAGGAAAGACCTTTAACTACCAGTGGTAGTTGTCTCATCATTCTTCAAATAATCTGGTCTTGTTTATTATTATCATTATTATTTAATTTTATTTTATTACAGCTGTACTTGGAGAATAGTCCGGTCTTGAGGCCTTTTCACTGTGGTCTGTTCTAGTGTACGGCTCCCACCAGTGCGAAGCAGAAGGATGACTTTGCTCTGTTGTCAGGACAACCTTGAAGGAAGGAGCCAAATGTGTGGAGGTCTGTGGGAAGAGAGAGCCACCTAGCATGTCCCCACTGAACCAGTCAACAGAAGGCATTCCCCAGGAGGCCTCCAACAGATCCCTGAATGCCATAGAAACCCCAGAGGCTTGGGATCCCAGGACCCTCCAGGCACTCAAGATCTCCCTTGCTGTGGTCCTTTCCATCATCACACTGGCCACAGTCCTCTCCAACGCCTTTGTACTCACCACCATCTTACTCACCAAGAAGCTCCATACCCCTGCCAACTACCTGATTGGCTCCCTGGCCACCACTGACCTCTTGGTTTCCATCTTGGTCATGCCCATCAGCATTGCCTATACCATCACCCACACCTGGAACTTTGGCCAAATCTTGTGTGACATCTGGCTGTCTTCTGACATCACGTGCTGCACGGCCTCCATCCTGCATCTCTGTGTCATTGCTCTGGACAGGTACTGGGCGATCACGGATGCCCTGGAGTACAGTAAACGCAGGACGGCTGGCCACGCGGCCACCATGATTGCCATCGTCTGGGCCATCTCCATCTGCATCTCCATTCCCCCTCTCTTCTGGCGACAGGCCAAGGCCCAGGAGGAGATGTCGGACTGCCTGGTGAACACCTCTCAGATCTCCTACACCATCTACTCCACGTGTGGGGCCTTCTACATTCCCTCGGTGTTGCTCATCATCCTATATGGCCGGATCTACCGGGCAGCCCGGAATCGCATCCTGAATCCACCCTCACTCTATGGGAAGCGCTTCACCACAGCCCACCTCATCACAGGCTCTGCAGGGTCCTCGCTCTGTTCGCTCAACCGCAGCCTCCATGAGGGGCACTCGCACTCGGCTGGCTCCCCTCTCTTTTTCAGCCACGTGAAAATCAAGCTTGCTGACAGTGCCCTGGAACGCAAGAGGATTTCTGCTGCTCGGGAAAGGAAAGCCACTAAAACTCTGGGCATCATTCTGGGGGCTTTTCTCATCTGCTGGTTGCCCTTCTTCGTGGTATCTCTGGTCCTCCCCATCTGCCGGGACTCCTGCTGGATCCACCCGGCCCTCTTTGACTTCTTCACCTGGCTAGGCTATTTAAACTCCCTCATCAATCCAATAATCTACACTGTGTTTAATGAAGAGTTTCGGCAAGCCTTTCGGAAAATTGTCCCTTTCCGGAAGTCCTCTTAGTCTTACTCGGTGATGACTCTTGTTATCTTTTGTGTCCTGTAACCTAATCAGGATTTTTTTATTATTATTATTTTCTGAGACCTGGATTAATTAATGATATCTTGAGTCTTGGTTCAATCAACAGAATTGTTCTTTTTCCTGTTGTTTTCTTAATTTCTGAAAGAGCTGTGGGCAGGGGGGCAGGACTGAAGATTTCACTACTTAGCATAGTATTTTCTTTCTTTCTTTCTTTTTTTTGAGATGGAGTCTTGCCCTCTTGCCAGGCTGGAGTGCAGTGGCACAATCTCAGCTCACCACAACCTCCGCCTCCTGCGTTCAAGAGATTCTCCTGCCTCAGCCTCCAGAGTAGCTGGTGCTACAAATGCATGCCACCAAGCCCAGCTAATTTTTGTATTTTTAGTAGAGACGGGGTTTCATCATGTTGGCCAGGATGGTCTTGATCTCTTGACCTTGTGATCCGCCCACCTTGGCACCCCAAAGTGCTGGGATTACAGGCATGAGCCACTGTGCCTGGCCCACGTAATGTTTTCACAGTTCCTCTTTGTTGGAAGAAATGTGACCTACGAGATCCCTAGTTGATACAGTTGAGATGAGAAGCTATCTGACTATAGAAAAGACCCTGGGCTCAAAGGGAAGGCTCTCTGGTCTACCTGAGATCTATATGGAGCTTAAAGGAGGGTGGATAAGATTAATGACCTGAATTGAAAGAGAATTTGGAGCCAGGATGGATCTCCGTTCTGTATGGCACCTTGATTGGAAAATAATATCCATGCGTTTCTTCCACTGAGTCTTTCTTAGATTAAATCTCTCCCAGTTTCCATGAAGAGAAAGTCAGTATTTGTAGTGCCAATGATACAGAGTGACTTGGAGAGAGATTCAGAGATTAGGGGTAGCGGGAGGAGGAAGGTTTTGGGACCAGACTGACTACCCTGTACCCTTCCTTCTTCCCCAATATCCCTGCGCCATCTTCACATTCTGAAGTTAAAACCCATGATCACCCCTTTGAAGTAGATTGACCGGCTTTAGACCCCCCCCCCCGCCTCTCCCCAAGCTTT